>NC_138052.1:40130025-40280758 GCF_964194185.1 Rhinolophus hipposideros
GTATTGAACTACAAATGAAATAAAAAATTAAAGTATATGTTGTAACTGGGGCCTGACATATTTGATATATGACATATTTGGAAGCCAGCACACAGCCCAAAGTGGTAGAGTGTTATGAGGGTAGTGAAGACCTGTAAGAAAAGTTAGA
The DNA here is from genome assembly GCF_964194185.1 of Rhinolophus hipposideros. NCBI lineage: Eukaryota > Metazoa > Chordata > Mammalia > Chiroptera > Rhinolophidae > Rhinolophus > Rhinolophus hipposideros. The sequence continues at coordinate 40,130,174 of NC_138052.1, forward strand.
AACATAAATTGAAAGCATTATAAATGATGTTTGAACTTTATCCATTAAGAGTTTTGAATAATGGAGAGGCATGAATGTTTGGAAAGATAATCTGGCAGCACAGTAGAAAATATTGTGGGAAAAATCACTTCCTTAGGGATCCGGCTCCCAGCATGACTCTCAGAGGCGCAAACTAAAATCTCTGCAAGTGGTCTATAAACTTCTATTAAGTTTGAAACTAAACAGGCCAAATGCATTCCTTGCATACTTAATAAATTACTCCAGACACAATAGCTTTATTATAAATCCTTTTATGTAGAGCATTCATTTATATAATATGTTTTGGGTTGTATTTGAAAAGCACGTTCTGAAAACATGGTATCAACAATAATCCTGAAACTATTGAAGAAATCTAAGTGTAGTACAAAGTTCCGCCAATGGCTGGCTCATCTGAGTCCAGAAATACCACCCCCCCGCCCATCCTTTCATCCTATTTGTTACATCCATTTTTGCCATAGACTTAGCTTTGTACCTAGGTACTCTTGCTGTCTGGTGTGGGTGTAATCATAGGTTTTTGCCATGTGACTTATTTCTTCCATTTGTTTATAAGTTCCTTAAAGGTAGGAATAGTGTATTATTCTTCCTTTGTAACTCTCCAGAAGCTAGTTCTGTGTTCTGCTTTTTATCCACCCAGCAAAGGCTGTGGACAGAATTATAAGTAAAATATATCAGAAGATGCTGCTGCTCAGTTTATTAAGAATGACTAAAGATCCAAAAAGGATTCTCACTGACATGTCAGTACTGGAACAAAAATAAATACTTATTCTTGAAGGTGTGCCCAGCACCTGGGGACACAGAAGCACAGGTGAGAACCTGTGCAATCGATGGAGTCATCACACCAGGAGAAGGAACTAAATAGTTGTGAACAGGAGTAGGGAAAATGGGAAAGGAAGATGCCAGGCTTAGATACAATACCAGACCGTGTGTGTGTGTGTGTGTGTGTGTGTGTGTGTGTGTGTGTGTGTAATTTATTCATTTATATCTTCTTCACAGCAATGCAAAATTCTGTGAAGTAGGTATTTCTGTACTTCTTTCAAATTAACAAAACGTGTTCAAAGAGGCTAAGTAGTGGTCAGTGGCAGGCCAGTCTGCACATCTTAAATGGTATCCTTAGTTCCTGTGTGTTTCAAACTTGTCCTCAGGGTTTTTGCTCTAATTTATTTGTCAATTTCTTTAACTTCCTTTTCCAATACGCTAATTTAAACCTCTTACTGGAGAGTAAAGCTTCTATGAAGGTCAAAAGAAATCCACTGTAACTTTCTCACTGTGCATGGCCGCGCTCGTTTTAACCAAGGTCCGTGTAACCCCCTCCGCTGCAGTACCAGGCATCTCCAGCAGGAGGCGAGGTGCGGCTGCCTTCCTCATTTAGCAGGGCCCTCATTCCAGCTCATGCAACGCGAATCAGGTACATTTCCTCTCAGTATGTAACATTTTCTTTGTCGCTCTTATTTCTGTGATTAACATTGGAAACCAAACCTACCCAATGAAATACTTTTTGTTTTGCCTACGAGTCACAAATATCATGACATTAGAAAGGAGAAAGTCAATAGAATAGTTAGGGTTTTGGTTGTTTGATGGGTCAGACTTCTCACTATACATGTGTTTTAAATATCTGACAAATTTGGGAGTGATTGTTCGGATGAAAGATTATGTAGAATAAGACCTTTGATTGAGTTTGTTGAAGTTTAAAGTCTGTAACCCCAGAGAAGATACGCTTCCCAGTTTAACAGTAAGGAAATTATCTTTTTATTAATTCAAATTCTTGAGTTTAAATATTATCACAGAAAGGTGACATGAGTAAAAATGATAACTTTTTACTGAACATGACTTTGGTCTTGTTCATCCCATACTCTGAGTTTTCCTGTGGGTAGTGATAGTATGCTTTATTCCCACGTTCATCTCTCATTCTCAGCTATATGTATGTATCCCTCAGAAATCCTGAATACACACTCCAGGTCATCCTGTCAGACACTGCTAAAAGAACTTTCACAAAGTTGGCAGAACAAAATTATCTTACTTGATGTAAAAAGCCATTCTTGTGTTTGCGTTTGTTTTTCATTTAGAGCTTATTAAATCTTAAATATTGTACAAATCTAGTAGTTTTATAAATCTTAAATATTGTACAAATCTAGTAGTTTTATGTTTTTCATTTAGAGCTTATTAAATCTTAAATATTGTACAAATCTAGTAGTTTTATAAATTCTCATGTCAGCTTAGAGTAAAAGCAACAAATGACAAATGGTGGAACTGGTAGCCTCAATGACCACCTGTGAATACGAAAGACGACTCTTAGAATGACATACAGCCTGATGTGATCATTGATCTTTATAGTGGTGGCCTTGATAGATCAAGGATGCATTGAATTATGTTCTATGCCTGCTATTTAAGAAAGCATGGAGGTATATCACCATTTTTAGCAAGGTTACCAACAACAACCACCAAATGTTCAAAAAATATTTTTGAAGTGATTTTCTAAAAATCTTGACCAAACTCAAAAAACAAGCTCTGTATCCATGCAAGAGATGTGACCATTTCTCCCTTCCTTTGGTGTATGCGCTCCTGGAAGCTGGTGCACTTAGCAGGTTGTTTACAAAAGGAATCTTAGCATCCACGTGCCTCCTGAAGCCGCAGCGGTCAATGGCAACAAGTCTGAGCATCTCCGTGGTGTCAGTAGTTCCTGTGTGTTTCAGACTTGTCCTCTGAGTTTTTCTCTATTTATCAGCTTCTTTAACCTTTCCAACATGCTAATTTAAAACTCATATTAGAGAGTAAGACTTCTATGAGGGTCACATGAAATCTTTAACTTCAGTCATATCATTACCATTTGCAACCCTAATTATGCAAAAAATATATGCTCGGATTTTTTGTTACCTCTGGGCTCCAGAGAAAACATTTATCATGTTTAGACACTATAGGAACAATGAATTCATATAGTTTTGATATTGTACAATATCAGATATTATACAACCGTCTTAATATCTGTACATTATCTGATATTATACATCTACTATTACACAATATTTGGTATTGCCAACATCTAATACTGTCAATGATCTTAATATCTGTACAATAGCTGAAATTGCACAATATATGGTTTCAGTTAAGATAAAAGGAAATTTTTATTTAATTTGCTTTCGTGACTATTAATTTAGTCCAGAACGTGAACATATGCTCTATGACTACTATTTCTGGATATAGAACTCTGTAAAGATTGGCCCAGCTACTCATGATGCCTGAACTCTATTAAGAAATAAAATTATGACATAGCCCTACAGGTTTGAAGGTCAGTTTATAGTTCCAGTGGATGAGTAGTATTTGAGACTTAATTAAAGTGAAGCTCCTCAATGGCATGCTCTCAAAATACAGTTGAAACTGAAGTTCACAATCCTGTGTCCATTCCATGACTCACCAGCCTCATATTAAATTAATAGATTTTTTTACCCATTTCTTCCATTTTAAGCTGCAGCTCACTGTGTCTGGGATAACTTTTTCCAGCAAATGTTCTGCAGCTAAGTTTAAGTTCATAAAATCAGTTTTTAAAAATTAAGACCATTTTACAAATAATTGAGCAAAAAAAGTCATGTTTCCTCGGTTATCTAGACATTACTTCGCTAGGTGAAAGTCAGCATCTGAAATCTACGCTTTCATTAATATAGTTATATCAACCCAAAATAGTCAAACACTTAAGTCGTTGACTTGACTCTTTTTTATTCTACTGAGCCATCAGAGCTACCAAGATGATATTGTTGATATTATTTTTTCTTATAATATGAGCTTCATCATAGTTCCCTGAAATAAAATGATAAATTATGTATTATATAAATAACCCAAATTATTTTAAGTTGATTTTCAAAAGATATGTATGTGTGTGTGTGTGTATATGTAATACATATATATATATATATACATATATATATATATATAATATGTATGATAACAGAAATTGTATAGGTATTGGATGAAAATGCAATGAAATTCTTAATTTAACACATTTCTATGTATCTATTTTTTATAAAAACTGAACTCCCTCCATGTTTACAAGACAGTCTGGGATAACAAGCAAAATAAACACGAGCCTTTCTGGATAAATGTGTCCATATGCCAATGTGGTTTAGGTCTGATTCAAGACACAAAACTCATTACCTCTGAAAAAATGAAATTTATTAAATGACCAGGAAAAATTTGACAGTATGTAGAATGGGAAAAATAATACATAACTTTATGGTTTATTTTCAATTAAAAAAAAAAAAAACAAGTGCAAAGAAGTAAAAATATTCTTTTAATTAAGATGCTCAGAGGAATAAGAAAATTTGATGCAAGTACTCTTTCAAGTTAGGATTTATGATACAAATATTTTCATCTTTTAACAGGGCAAGCTGATGTGTTCACATCTCAGTTCCAAGCTGCCTCTTTCAGGAAGAAACATCAGTATTTTTTAGAGCACGTTGACAATGCTTTCCCATCACCCTCACTGTGTTTTTGTAGCACCTATAGCCATAACTGGCACCTGGGGGCCTTGCATTGTTGGCAGTTTCCCTCTCATTTCTTTGGAGTCTGTTCAACTGCTGTGGTTTTACTCAGAAGTCAGTGCTTTGCATATATGATTTCCTGAGACAGTTTGAATAGTCTTTCTCAGAAAACTGTGCCAATCTGGCTGTGAACAGCTCTTCTCTGAGAGGAGCTGACAGCAGCCTGGTCGGGTCAGCATGTTTGCACTTGGGTTCCCAGCCAGGCCCAGCTAGCTTCTCTCCCTACCCCCTTTTCTTACCCCTGCTTCGGTGTATCACTGTGCACATTTTACCATCCGTTTAAAGAAGATAACAAGATTTGGACTAGTCCAGTTAGGAAAAAAATGAAATGATGCCCAGGAAACCTATGCAAAGCTCCCCTAAAAACAATTCATATTTGTTGTTTTAGCAAGTGATGTGGAAATGATTTTAAATAATAAACCAAACCAGACTGAATAATTCAAACTTCTGTAAGGTAATAATCTGTTGCGAAGACAGAAGTCCCCTCTTAGGGTCCTAGACATGAAATTTGGGAACAAAGTAACCTTAAATTTCTTGATTTGGGTGTATTTTTTTTAGATCATCTTGACAGTGTAGTTTTAAGATAATGAGAACAAAATGGCTTTTAATAAGCTTTAAATGGCATGCTGTTTCGAGGTGCTAAGGTAAAGAGAAGCATTGCTTTATGAAGTGGCTCATGTGCGTATATATATGTTGGTGTGCTGTGCTGGTGCCGATTCCATGGTCTTCGTCTGTATACCACTGGAGAAAGAAAAAGGTCAGCATTAGGAAGTCAGTTGTCTTGTGGTTTTCAGTCAATTCAAATGAGTTCTCACGAGCACACAGAATAACACAGGACGTTTTAATTCCTGAATCAGTGTATAAACTCAAACGTGATCAGAGAGGGTGTGTAATGTTCCCCCAGAGCTTTTCCAGGGCATATTGTTCTGTCCTCTGGAGGTGCTGAACTAATTGTGAATTTGGCTTTACTGCGGAGTCTTTCAGGATATGTTTATTCTAATTAAAATATCCAAATCCATTTTTAAATTTGACTCCAAGGACACTTAGGTCCATATGAGCAAATGTTTATCCCATTAAGCTCACTAGTTTTAATTAAGTGTTATCAAGTGTCAAATTTCTCCTACACTGTAGTAAGATAAAGTGTGTAAAAATAAATGAGTTTTTAAAAGGCAGTTTTTCCTAATATATATTACTAAGGATCTGGAAACACTTATTTCAGTATTCCATATATGTTTAACATAAGTGAAGTCAAAAGTCAAATGTGTTATTTACAAACATTTAGATTTTTTACTGGAGTTTTGTTTTTATCTGTATATCTGACATTTATGTAGAAAGAGCTGATGACCGGAGGCAAAAATTTATCAACTCATATCACATTAAGGAAGTGGGAAATCATTGCCAGGCAAACATGTATTATGGAGACATAAATTAACTTTTAAAAATTGTTTAATTAAAGTAGCACGTCTTTCTTTGAATAGTGAAAAAAATAAACCTCAACCTCTTAAAAGAATCTAACACACAGGATATTTACCAGGTTTTCTGGGTGTCAAGTGACTGTCCTACTTGTATACAGTGGGTAGTGTCTGAACTCAGCACAAATAAAGTATATATGTTAGAAGAGAGTGAGGAAAAGCAGGCTTTTCTAGCTAAAACAGACAAAAAGCATTTTACACAAAAACATAGTGTGACATATGAACATACAGAATTATATATACACATATATATACATATATGTACATACATATATGTATATATTTTGTATATATACATATATACAAAATTATATATGTATATATAATTTTTTTCTTAATCAAAAAAAGTCTAGTGCAGAAAGGACATTTAACATAATCCGTAGACCTCCTTCTGTATAGGCAACAACAGCTCTATCTAGCCATTTCCGACTTTATGAAACAAGCCTAACTGTTTAATGCCTGTGGTGGTTCAACAAAAGATAACATGGCAATTACGAAGCCTGAAGCTTGCTGATTATTAATACCCCACTGTTGTTAGAATGGCTAGTATTACTTCCTAGACAGAAATGGGTTTTCACATTCGAATTGTGCTGTTATCACACTGGTTTTTCTTTAGAATTACTCTGCCACATATCGACTGAGTAAGTGATTACTTTTGAATTAAAACGGGGAGAGACTGAACACTCACATGTCTAGGAGAGCAGTGTTTGAACACTCCTAGAATATGCATATTGTGCTTCTCAACCCCCAACTCTATGATATCATTGAATATTACTGTGTCTATGGCTCAAGGATATAACTTCTCCAACTTCTCACTGGAAACATAAAAAACATTTCACTTCAGTCTCTGTCTCCTGGGACCTCTGTGAGGCGAAACCAGACCCCTCCCCAGCAAATTCCCGCCCCTTCCACAAAGTTTTGCTATACCATTGCCTGGAAATCCACTCCAGCATCTACCAGGGCTTTGGAGATGTGAGCCGACTGTTGAAAATGAACGTTATCTGTAGGGAAAGAAAGGAAACATAAAGTCACTAATAGCTCCAGTTTCCTGATATGGAAGGATGGGGAAAGCTCAAGAAGAAAAGGACTATTTGAAGTTCCAGGACTCAGCATTCCATTTAGCCCAAGACAAGTGAGTTGTGGAAAGCAACACTGTTTTATTGAAGTAAATCTAACAGTCTTGCCCCTCATGCTTTTGTTTTGTCAGTAGTGAAATTGCAAACCTGTCTGTGATACTAAAAAGTCTAATTAACTGAAACTCACCATCTGCTGTTCCATGAATAAGGAGGTACTCAACTTCTTTAAAATTTTCAGCTCTGCTCATGACTGTTGAATTCTGGAATTGGGAAAAAAGAATGTCATTATTCAAAAAAAGATCTGCCATAAACTGATTTTTCACTTCAGTTTACAAAATAAAATGTTTTCAGCTGGGGCCCCCTTTGATACAAAATATAGCAAACCGATATTCAAGCAAATGCTGTCTCCATGCATGGCAGAATGCATAGCATGCCCTGTGCTGGGAGACAGGACTGGAAAGGGAGGATACCACATCTCCCCTGCCCATGCGGGAAGAGGGTACCTGCCACCCAGGCTGCATGCAAAACCCTTTAGTCCCAGATCCCAGATTGGCTGTATCCTATGCATTAGCACAGGGCAGAGTCTCATATTAGCAATGTATGTTCCATGGGCTTATGCTGTAGTTCAGCCAAAAAGTGTATTGCCATGGCAACCATGTGTCACATGGTGCCATACATGCTACATTTCAAAGAGCCTGTACATAGTATTTGCAATGAAACATACTCTGCAATATGTCATATGAACTTTGGTTCACATTGCTAGGCTCTGAATGAGAAACAAGTGTGCCTCTTTTGGAACAGATGTTTAAAACCGAAGCAAATGTGACACATGGAAGGAGAGAGGGGTGAAAAAGATCAAGAACGGCCTTAAGAAATCAGGGGTTGTTGTCTGCCTCATTCCGTATTGGGGAAAATGCTGCTTTTGGATCAAGTCATTCCCAAATCACCCAGGGAAAAAGGACCAAAAATTGGGAGGTCAGTTTTTTGAAGACTGCTTAGTGGCCTCAGTCAGATAGGACTTCCAGAATGAGGGTGGGGTCTTGGATGAAAAAGCCTTTGAAAGCATGGAAATGGCCATCTGATTTTACTTTGGGGATATTTAGTAAAATTGGGATGAAGGTAAAAATGTCACATAAACAATTTAGTGCCTTTGGGAGGGGATGAGCAAGAGTCTACTTCTATTGTCTTATTATGGATTGGGCAAGGGAAGGGCTAGAAGCCTCCCTATGGGTTTAAAATCAGCCAGCTAGTCCACAGCATCTTGGCGAATCAAAGTCAACTTTGTGAAAGCCAAAGTCTATATTTTACAGATATCTTTGTAGCTAACGCCAGCTTAATATTTTTAATGGGAGCCCTGGTGGTCTGGCAGGAAGCTGGATGGGACTAAGGCCGGAGAACTTGTATTCTAGTCTAGCTTCAATATCAGTGAGCTGTGCAGCCGGAGGCAGGCTGGGAGCCGGGCCTTGTTTTCTGTAAAGTGGGAGTAAGAATAAATCCTCTTAGGAATCAAAAGAATAGGAATCAAGAGACATGGCTTCCCCCACCCCCCTTTTATTCTCTTTTTAGATTGAATTGCTGATGTTGATGTGAGAATGCTATAACATAATGTTCCTGGAAAAAAGAGATTCTGTCTACAACTTTCAGGACAGCATCACCCAACATGTTTCAGATGACTAAGGCTCACTCCCAAGGTCACACAGTCCTGGGAAGTTCAGAGCAGATGCCCTCCAACTCCGATGTAGGCTGGTTCCCACTTGTCCTGCTCATATTGCGTTTCTGAGCCGTACTGAGAATTTACCCACAAACTTTAGAAACAAATACCTAGGATTCATTTAAAGTCACTTTTATTTTACTTCATTTTTCGGAAATGTTTTATCTGGTGAGATGTCCCAGATAAAGCCATCCATCCCAACATTACCCCATTCATTCATCTATCCATTCATTTTTTAAATCTAGTCAATCAATATTTATTTGTCACATACCCCACTAAACAATAAGATCCATGAGAAAAAGGATTTGTCTATGTTGTTCATCACTACATTCGTAGCATCTAATACAGTGCTAAATATTAATCAAATGAATAAATGAAAGACACTTAAGCACTTATATTGTACTGTTCACTATATTTGGTCCTAGTTTTGCAGAGGCCAAATTGGGGCAGCTGGGGTAGGTGGAATAAAACAGTGTCATTCTGAGATTTACTAAGATATGTTTTGCCCACTTGCAGCTCATAGGTCATGTCATTATTTATAGTAGCTAACATTTATTGAGTGTTTACTCTGTCAGTCACTGTGGTAAGCATCATAAAGCATTTATAAAAGCATTATTTCTACTCAATCTTCACAACATTCCCATGAGATACAAAGCAATCTTGCTTTCTACGTGGAGACAACGAGATTTAGAAATAACTCGCATCAGGTTACATCTGTGGGAAGTGACGGAGCTGAACACAAAAGTCTGACAGCAGAACCCTTTCTACCTCCTATGCTGCTCATGACATGATCTTCCAGCAATGGAGGAGTGAGAAATAAATTGTTAATTAACTGTCCTGGGATTTGTAGGACACAGATACCCTGGGTACCTTTGGCTGCTTCGTCCCTAGGCTTTCTTAGACTGAATTAATTGGAAGAGCTCGGTCCTCACAGCCCTGAGAGATGTGTGAGGCATGTTTTCTGACTGCGCCGAGGAGGCAGTGTCTAATGCCGCAAAAGAAGCTTGAGCAATTTTCTGCCCTTCAGAGAGGAAAAAGCGTCAAAATCAATCTCCCCAAAGGACAGTGTAGGATTCTAAGCTGGAGATAGGAGGAGATGGGGCTTGGACCCCGACAGTGAACATTAATAATCTGAGCCCCAGGCCCTGGTGCCCCGTTAGACTGCTCCCGGGTGATCCTTTCTGTGAGTCCTGCTCTCAGCTTACGGGGATGGCACTACTGGGTCTTCCACCTTCTTTCTCCGTGTACTAAATCTAGCTCTCAGCTCGCGGAAGACAGTCAACTTTAACACCTTAACCTGACCCAAATATACAGCTGTGTCACCTCACCTCACTTCCAAAAGCCTCACAGTCCCTCCTTGCTTGGCAGCTTGAATAGCAAAAGCTGCTCCTACAACCTCCAGGAACCATAAAACTGAGAAATGTCACTGAAACATAGAGTAATAGTTAGGAGACATATAAATACACAGGACAGTTAGCAAGGAATGTGATAACTACTGGAGTTTGGACCAAAACAGTTTTTGGCTGCCTTTTTTTTTTTTTTTTCTTAAATGGAGTGAATACAGGCTGAAAGAAGACAATTTTTATAAACAAGTAAAACCCTGAGCCTAAGATAAATGTTGTGATGTACACACTGTAGCTGTGATGAACTAGACATGGTGAGAAATGCAACATACTGAGAAAAAGACGAAAACTGTGATAAAAGTGTCATGATGCAAATTGTTTTACATTAACAATATTACACTACAAAGAAAGAAAGACAAATACTTTAATGCAGCAAGAGAAAAATAAAACAAAAGCTTCTCCTGCAACTGCAAGATAAGTGGGCCATTTGCAAAGCACACTTTCCCCTGCTCACTGGGAGAGACCTTGCTGTGCGAGGGAGAGAGGAAGCTGAGGCATGTACCCGCCTTAAGGCTCTCAGGCTGCTGAGGACGTTTTCTTTTTCCTCCCAAAGAGATGCAGCTGTGTCACCTTGCCTCGTTCCCTACCAGACTGAGTATCCTGGTTTCTCAGTCAAGAAAGAGTTTTGAGAGTCCACTGCATGGTGGACTTTAGTCTATGAAAGTCAACAGCCGAAGCCAGGGAAAGAAATGCATGCATTAATTTCAGGTCTGACTAACAATCGGAAAGAATTTAATTGTGTTATTTTAACCCATCAAAATAGGATAATCCCCATTTGCCTGTTGATGGAAACAGAAATAAAAAAGGAAATGGATGACTAAGTTAGACGCTGAATAGTCTATCACCAACTACTAAAAAGGAAGCTAAGAGTGATAAATGGGCAAGGATGCAATGGTGGTGCAGTTGGCACCCTCCTGAGGCTAGAAACTTCCGGAGAGCCCCGCTGCCAGCAACAGTCTGGCAAAGCAAAGTGGGAAGGATTGGTCCAGTGGCAGAGCCGATTCCACAGCATCTCTGCAAGGAGCTTTTCCTTCAAGCCCCAAGAAGAACCATCTGTAGCTGCTCGTTGGATCATGCTGGTTCCTCAGTTACCTTCCAACAAATAAATCTTTGTATTTTTGAAATAAAAGAGAGAGCTGATAAGAGTGGGGAAGTACTGTGAGAAACAGAAGGTCTAACAATTTTTAAGCCACCTCTTGTGTCATCGAGGAACCATAAGGACAATTTGCTTCTTGAGGATAATGTTGGCAGCTACCATGTTTTGAAAGCCTATTCCATGGCAGGCACATGTATCTCATTTAATCCTTTTAATAACCCTGTGGGTAGGTCTGATTACTCCCATTATCCAGACGAGAAAACTGAGGTTCAGAAAGGTTAATTAGCCTCACCACATCCATACAGCTAGTAAGTGCTAGAACTAGAATTTGAGTCCAGGACTATCTAACTTGAAAGTCCATTCCCTTTAACATCACATTCTCCTGTCCCTTCACACCACAGCCAGACAACTCATTACCATTTCCATGCTGTTATAGAGAGAACAAACAGTCGCATGTCCAATGGATGGCCCCGTACTTCAGTGACATATTACCTGGGGTGTACCGACTTTCTATGCATTCCCCCACTTGAAACGAAAGCCTTATAAATAATATTAATGATGCTATTCGGGGAAGCACCATTAATGCCACAGAAAACAGAAGCCACAGAAAATATTTAAGAAAAAAAATTAATTCAACCCACTGTATCAGATGTTTTACTTGTTTACATCTATCAAACAACTGTCCCCATGAGCTGCCAAGGAAAGAGGTCCCATCAGCTCGACAGGGGGCTCTACCTCAGGCCTCAGCAAGCTACACTGGCTTCTTTAAAGATCACACAGCAGTCAACATTTTATCAGCACTCAACAAACAAGTTAAGGTTTGGCTTAAATCTGAAGGTCTCTCTCCCTTTGGCATATTCTGGGATAATAGAACAAATGTCAAATCAGTACAAGATGGCATATTTACAAAATTGCACCCTGTTTTGCATAACCTAACGATGCAGCAGTTCTTAAGGATTGAACATTTCAAATCTGCTAGCAGAAGACTGCCAAATCTATGACTGTTTCATACACTTGCCAAAAGCCTATCAAATTTTGAGCAAAATGCAAAATAAATCTCCTCTACAAGTTAAATCAGTCCCTTCTGTGTGTTCCAGGCTGCCCTCTTCTCCTGGCAACCAGGCTCGGGACTTGGGCCCCATTTCCCTTGCCCTTGATCTTATATCCTCTCTAATGTGTCTTCATAAATCCACCCCCTCCTCCCCAGTCTTCTGTCCTGCTTTATTGGCCCCCATTTGGCCTGCTCTCCTCACAGCCCTTCTACTGTGTCATCCCTTGGTTCACCGAACGTGCTTCACAAATCCCCAGAAAACCAGCTCTGTCTGCTACTCATGTGTCTGCTGTGCTCCTCTGCCACATCCCTGTTTGCAGCCTATGGAAAGCATTTATGCTCTTCCTCTCCGTCTTCCTACATCTTTCTCAGTTGGCTTCAGATATGTGCTCTCTCCCTTTCCTACTCCTCAGTATCCATATGTTTAGCATATAACATTTTTGTGCCTCAGTTTCTGTGTCAATAAAATGGAGATAGAGCATTGATCTCAGAGAACTTGAGGGAGAATTGTACCTAATAGTTCATGCAAAGAGCTTAGAATAGTGTCTGGCCATAGAAGCAAGCACTTAATAAATGAAAGGAAAAAAAAGAAGAATGAAATAAATGAAACTGGATCCCCCTGGATGAGAGGAATGGTGGGAAGGTGAAACCTTAACTTATTGGCCACCTCCCATCCCCTCCCTACATGCTTGGAAGGTACAAAATTCCTGGGGTTCCACAGTGACAATTGGGAAACCACTAGTCTTGTTCATACGTGTTGGGCGCTTTGTCTTATTCGAGTTCATGCTTTATTACCGACTCTCTTTTATTTATCTCCAAAACTTTAGTGTGCATGTTTTGTTTCACCAAAAAGGTAACAAACTTCTGAACAGTTAGAACACCAGGCACCTTAAATGAGGAATGAAAGTCTACCACATGTTAATAGCTTTTATAGGTTTGACTGAAAGACCTACGATTGACCATTTATCCCCATTAATCAGGAACCCACTCCTCAAGGTGTGGCCGCTGTTGTTATTTGCTTATCGCTCTTGGGGGTGAAGGTTGTTTCATTGGCTATCTGATTCCTTTGCTCCGAACTGTCACTCTTTGTCTGCTGTGGACTGAGGCTCACTGCACAAAAGACGTGTGTACAGAGCTTCACTGCCTATTAGCTCGGAGGTGTCACACCTGCATTTCGGCTGCCCATTTAGAGCTCGTGGGACCAGCTCCTTGGAATTTTAGAGAGATGAACATGTTCCTCCCCTCCCCTTTCAGTTCCTGGTATCTTTTAAAAGTGCTCCTTGGCAGCGGCAGGTGATTATCTACAAAAAAAGAGTCTTATGGAGTCACTGCTTGTGTCACTGCATTGGGTCCCAGCCCTAGTTCCACGGTTCCCTAATCTATACGACGGTTTTGTAAGAACAGGAAAGGGACTCTTTCTGGTTGGATGTAGTCCCAGGGGTGAGTTCCTTAGAGAATGGGTTGTAAACTAGCTTTCAGCAGTGCACAGCTGGACAGTCCCATGGCATCCCATGGACATTGAGAAGTGGTTCCTCCATGTCCGTTTCCCAAAGGGTAAGTAGAACCTTTATTTTACAAAATGTGCTTCTCTTGGTAATGTTGATTTCTCTCAATTTTTCCAAATATGGGTTATCAATGACCTAGTAATGAATACTTTTGCTCATTTCAGTTTTATTAAAAATTGTGTTCTCTTCCAAAGGCTACAATGCTGGCTACTACACTGATGATTCATTAGCTGAAAACGTAGACAAAGGTCACAGTCTTGCTTATTCCAGACACTTTGGGCATTCGATCCTAGATATGCTGACGAAAGTCCATCAGCCAGAGTAAATGGGAGCCATTTTCTGAATTTTTCTATCTGGCCCAGCAAGTGCACAGGGCACTGAAAGCCTGTGCAGAATTATGTTCTTTGTCTTTTCAAAGAGGGTGGGAGGTGGTAGGGGGAGAGAGAGAGAGAGAGAGACAGAGAGAGAGAGAGAGAGAGAATATAAACCACCTGGGAAAGAAAAGTAAAAGAAGATGGGGTCCAGAGGGGCAGCTGGGGCCTTGGAGGAAAATAGAATCTTTAAATGTTTTCTTGCCAGAGACAAAAGCACAGGCTCATTTAAAAAACAAAGGAGGGCAGTTTTATTCTAAAGCCTGCTGTGCACCAAATATAGGCACTTAGATTCAGTTCTCCACATTGAGAGGAAGCAATTTACCAGGGTGGCAACAGTTCAGTAACGCATTTGCCTCCCTTTCTCCTGCCCACCTTAACGATTGCTGGCCCAAATAATTCCTCTGAGTAACACATTGGGAACCTTTAGCTCCCTGGTACTGGCAGTTTTAATGTGTCCATTGCCAGCAGTGAATTTTGTGCCAAGAAAACCCGACTCCTGGCGGTGGAAGGATTAAACAGTCCTCGGGTGCCATCTGTGCAGTGAAACGAAAGAGTGACTTTGTGCGACCAGTGTGCGTGTATTGCCATTGGCAGCAGGAAGTGGCTTCTGTTTACACGACTACCTCACGCAGCGAACACCTCAGGGGAGAGATGAACAAGGCCACCAGAGGTAGGGGTAGAGTTGAGGAAGAGGAAGATCAGCAAGTAAATCTGTGGGAAAAGCTGGGAAAGATGCAGGTTGGAATAGCAGATGAAAACTAATTATCCTCTAAGGGGAGGGCTGGTTGAAGAGGAAACACCCTGTCAGCTGGGAATTCGGCTAAGTGCATGGACTTCCTCATAGATCAGGGTTTAGACTTGACCTTGTGCTTCCAGGTTCAAAGACTTTTCAGTATGGGATTTTTTAAATGAACTTTTGACTCATCATCCACCAGGTTCCAGAGTCAGGGACAGGGTCCTGGGCAGTTCACCTTCAACGTTTCAGGAGTTTTTAGTACATTTGGAACATCTGAGAAATCCCTGTGGCAACTCAGCAAATATAGTGTACCACAGGAGGGATGGTTTTCAAATTTAAACATCCCTGTCAGGTCATTGACAAGAAAATTCCAGCTGTAAAATGAGAGACATGACGGAGGCATATGATTTTCATAAAAATGTTTCCCTTCAAATGGATTTTAAATTAACTCAGAGATTTTAAGGCTTATACTTCATACTAGGTAATCCGAAGGAGACAATGTTGAGTAAAGCCTTGAAGAGATAATAACACTGCAGAGGGGAAATGGGAGTACAAACCTACAATGAGTCCAAGAGAGATAAATGGAGGGTGAGAGAGATATGAGGAAAATGTGTGGGACTCAAAAGGGGATGGTTCTCCCCTAGGAGAGCCGTGCAAGTCTTTCCTAATAGGTGGAGACGGAGAGGAAAAGACATTCCAGGCAGAGGAAAAGGAGGACAAAGGCACAAAAGGAAAAGGTCCAGAAACATTCAGAGAACAGTGAACAGGCCAGGTAAACTGGGCTGTAGTAAGAAGGGTGTTGAACACCCGGTGAAAGAATGATGAGGAAGGGAGTCAGCTGAGTACGCAGGCAAGGTCCATGAAAGTGCTGCGGGTGAGGTAAGTTCTGGTAACTCTATGTGATATAGAAAGGAACGCGGAAAGATAAGCTAAGGGGAAGCTAATTGGGTTATTGTTGTAAAAGGGGAGTAGCCACGTGACAGCCACAATGTGCTTATGAGGAAGGGCAAGGATGTCTGAAGCAGCTTACTGGATGTGGAAGACAAAGAGTGGGAAGGACTGAGTTCAAAGTATCATGGGCCAGTGAGCAGAAATGAGAACAACCGGATTATGGGACCGCTTTGTAGTGGAGGATGATTTGTGCATGTCACTTCATGGGTTGCTACTTTTTTATCTTGACTGAAAAACAGAGATGAAAACACACCCATAGACACAAACACAGATACATCCCCTATCGCCACCCCTCCCCCCACATTTCTTGCTAAATAAAGCTGGGAGAAGTAGAACTAAACTGTCTATACTTGTGTTGCAAAACTAGAAGTTTTGAGTTTTACTGTGTTTTGGTCAAATGGCTTTAGAATTCATAGTAATGATAACATCTTACGAAAATGTGCAAATATTGCTCAGAGAAATGTATTCATATGAAGCCCATGCCTTGAGCATTGTGGCACAGATAAAGAGAAGTTGTTCTCTTAAGTTATTCTTGTTTATCTTTCTTGTTAA
Source organism: Rhinolophus hipposideros (assembly GCF_964194185.1). Lineage (NCBI taxonomy): Eukaryota > Metazoa > Chordata > Mammalia > Chiroptera > Rhinolophidae > Rhinolophus > Rhinolophus hipposideros. The sequence continues at coordinate 40,146,669 of NC_138052.1, forward strand.
TTCACCATCCTGGGAAGAATTTTGAATTTCCTTTGGAGAATGTAAACATCAGATGATTTGCCTTGTCATCTATAAGTTTCAGCGTTCTCGACTAATATGACAAATAGAATCAGGAATCTGTTGCACGGGCCAATGTGCTACCAGGGTCCTTAGCACTTCCAGCTGCATCAACGTGGCTCTGGCTTTGCGTTGTCATCCACACTAGCACATGGGGCTGCTAGTGATAATTGCACCCAGAGCATATTTCAAATGTTATAGCCCATCTGCAGTTCTCCCAACAGGCAAATCAGACTATTGGATGCTATTGAGTAATTAGAGTTCAAGGGCTTTTCAGGGTACCGCCAAACTGTACCTACTCCTCACCTGCTTTAGTCAAATCTTGTGTGAAAAAACTGTACATATTTCGCTGTGAATAAGGAAGTTGTAGGCTTGTACATAAATCATAATTATGATAATACCATGAGAAATTTTAATATATAGCTAAAGGTTTAGAATCTTTTGGGCTCTAAGGAATATGCTGAATTTGACATGTTTTCTAAACTGAAATTTTTTATAATTAAAGTAATTATCTGGTGTTGCTTTGTATTTCCAAATGAATGCATATTGTGACCTATATAGCATACGATAAAGACTGTAATTATGCAGAATATAGTAGGGGAAGCTACTGGAGTATCTTTAAACCACCTGTGTTATTTCTTTTTAACAAGAATTTTGTTGGAAATAAAAACATATATATTTTCTAGAAGAGATACACTTTAAAATGTCCTTAAACCACTTATAAATAGGTTATGAAATGGATCTGGTTTCTCATCTCTTACCTTGTAATGGCCAAGGTTGTCTTCTACAGTTGGGAGACCCATGTAACGTTCTGTGTACACTGAGTCTATGACAGAGAAAAGAAAAAAGTTAATTCATATAATGAAGACCTTTCTTTCTTTTATTGGGTCATTTTATGTGCTGTGGTATGTCTTAACTTGTGTATAGGTCTATAGTGTTACCCTCAGAATTATCTCCTCCAGATCATTTTTATCGGCTTGTTAATACAGCCAGATACCAGCTCAGACTCCTGCCTTTCCGCACTCTGCTCTAGCCCAACCCCACGTAGCTCTCATGATGAGGGCAGAGAGAGATCAAACTAGATGATCTAAAATCCAATCAATAATCCACTTGCAGGGAAGTCAAATGTGAACGGCTAAGAGGTAAGGACTCTACGTTAGCATCTGACCTTTTCAAAGAATCTTAGTTCTCTCAATGCCTCAAACATCTTGAATTTTTTCGGTCCTGACACAGTATATGCCCTAATTTATGATATGCTATTTCTGTTTGGAAATCTCTAATAATGTTTAATTACTAGTTGCTTACTTAAATAATATTTTTTGGCAGGTTGAAATTCACTATCATAAAGAGAAAGAATTCAGTTATCATTCATTTGCTGTATAACGCCATATTGGATCAGCTACTCCATCGTGATGCAAGTTAAACATTTGTTTTCTCTCATTTTGTGAAGAGGCCTCGATTTTGGTGGTGTAACAGTTGAGCATTGTCAAACAGATTAATATCTGTCTGCCAAAATGACTTAAGCTCTTTTATCTATATATGGCAGAAAAACATGTATTATTTATTTGGTTAATTTGGGTAATTAAACATATATTTGTCCTGTTTTCAAAAATTAAATCATATATCATATATGATATGTATACCATATCTATCATATCAATCATATCACATATATACAATATGCATCTGAAATTTTAAAAATAGTATTTAAAAATGCATAATGAAGTTGTAAACTTTTAGAAATATGCCTTCAAATACCATTTACATATTCCTTCTATCTCATCTTTGTGTAAAATTGTTCAAATTTATACATATATGGGAATTCTAGAAAGTTCCTATGTGTTAGATTGGTCCGTATACATTTAATGAAGTTCTCTCCTTATCATTTCATTACCTGTTTCTAAACAAAGATTGTTTCTATTATTTCATTGACCACCAGAGGTCTCCAAAAACAAGCCATCCAGTAGAACAATTACTATCAAGCAGAAAAGTGTTACAAATGAAATCAAATACATTGTGTGAGGATCAAATCCTAACTATGTTCTCCATTTTTTTTTTTTTAGCAGAAAGATAGCAATGTATTTTTTACATTGGCTTCTCTTGACTTGGAGAGGATTTAAAAAAAGCAATTTCCACAAGATTGGTACTACCATATGTTAGGACATAAAATATTTAATGAGCATATTCATCATCAATGGTTCTATCCTTATACTACATAAAGGACTTGAGATGGAGTCAGCAGAGGCACAGAAAAAAATTCATCCCCTCGCCATCTCTGACTCTTCTCGCCTACCTACTGTTGCACTGCTCACTCCTACATCCTTGGCAATTACATGTGTATGTAAGACTATTTAAAATAATACACCTTATAAAATACTATTTTCTGAATAATGAAGAGGATTATCTAGAGTGGCTTTCACTTACTTAGAGGCAATGGTAGAAAACAAACCTCCCTGGAATTCCCCTGTCCCTACTCTCCTCTTTCCACGCAAAGCCCTATTTATATTTGATTTTTATCAGAAGAGAGATAAATGCTTCTTTTATTCTGCTAATAATTGAAGCCCAAAACTCAAGTTAGAATAAAGATAGGAAGGATTTATCTGCAGAAATGTAGCATTGGAGATGTTTTGAAATTTGTAAAACAGAATTTGTTGATAACTAAGTGTGCAGATAACATATAATACCATCCAGCCCTTTATGATAGCAGAATAAGTGTGATTGTTTTACTATAGGTATCCATAAAGTACCTGTAGGATAAATCAGCTATTCACTGTAGAAACACTGAAACCCAAAAAGAAATGGTTTGACTATTGGAATTTTAAGGTCAACACTCAGTATCTCTTTGTACCTGATAGCAATTACATACCATAGAACTCCCATGCTGACACAGGTGCCACGGCTATTCCACACTTGAACACGTGACTTCCTGCTCCCAGGACCATTGAGGTTACGTACCCTCCATATGACTAAAGGATAGAAATAGTTATTTTTATGGAGGTAAAGGAATTAAGGACATATGGTAAGCGAGTCGCAGTTTCTGCATTTCTCACATCTTTATATATTATACCATGCTTCTTTAGAGATAGAAAGCATAGTAGAGGAGGTTTAAATTGGCCTTAATTGGACTGTACTAAAGGCTACAATTTTCAGAGCCCTAGCCCCTTTTCTTGGTAGATGTGAGGGAAAAGCATTGAAAAGTCGCTGGGTAATACCAATTACAGAAAAAGTGAAAGCAATAAACACTAAATCTTCACTGACCTTGACTCATGAGAAAAGTTTCCCTTCCTCCCTCCCTTGCTCTCTCTTTCCCTTCTTCTCTCCCTCTTTCTCTCCTTCCTCACTTCTCTCCCTCATCATAACAAACATTGTGTAAGCCTGGCTAGTAGGGACTCATTGCTCAGAGATCTAACATATTTTATTTAAATCTTCTTAGATTAAAAGGGTAGACATGATTTTCATCTCCAAATATTTACATACAAAAGATACATTATCCTGCTCTGGGTTATATTCACTAAGAAATGCATATAGATTCATCAGCCAAACAACTACTCACCCAGCCCCAAATTGCAATTCGTTCGGGGTCCACAAATCCCATTTTTGAAAATTGCCTAAAATACATGGAAGAAGTCCATGAATTAGCATTGCATTGTATATAGAAAACTAAGATGAAGACACAAATGTGAAGCCCTGCCATTTGTTTTCTATTCCATTCTATTAGAAACTAAGCTATATTACTGCCAGCCATCAAATAAACACCTGAGATCAATGTCTATCATTTTTAACTTAACAGCAAGATGAACAAGGTTTACTTTTGCTGGACTCCATAAAAATTGTGTGTGTGTGTGTGTGTGTGTGTGTGTGTGTTTCACAGAAAACAAATCCTGGCAGTTTTTTTTTCACAGCTTTATATAAAAATTTGCAGCCCAGATGCACTTTTCTTTACATAATTGAATTTAAATCTCTCCAGATGTTTTTCAGTTTAAGAGAGGCTGCCCCTGCCATAGAGAAATACAGGGGCATGCAGAACATCTGGGTAGGGCTTAGAAATGTATCTGAGCCCCCTACCTGAGAACATAAACAACGACTCTCTAAATAAATCCCTTTTTATGCTGGATGTTGATTAGTTAGTTCAGCGTCATTATATAAGGACTTTTTCCTTGATGGATAAAGAACACTTTTTGCCACAAAATTGTGTTCGGGAATGAAAGCCAGGTAAAGAGAGAAATGTTTTATGCACTGGTTTCTTAATCCTACCTTACATCAAAAGGTCATTTATTTACTTAAAAAAATCTAGTAAATGGGAACACTTAACTCATATTGAGGAGTGTGGGAAACCTATGTGTGACTTTGAGAATCTGTGTTTTTCAGTTGATGCTATCTGTCTGAGGCTGCCCTGAGTTAAACAATATTAGCTAAGCAATATTAAAAAAAAATTAAAGTAAGTAGTTTTCAACTCATTACCTTCTCCACAGATATGTGCACCAAGTGTACAAACTGAGTGTACAAACTGAGCATATCCTTAAACAAAGATATAGTACATTATTATCACCCAGAAGTCTCTGGATCATTTCTCCTTTTGCAAAAGTAAAAAAAAATAAAATGTTTTCCTTTTATTGTATTCTATAAAAATTTCACTGGAATTTGTGCCGTGGTTTTTAATTATATATACTCATACATTGGATCATGCAGAATGTACACTTTTGTGCCCGGCTTCTCCCATTCAACAGTCTATTTGTAAGATCCAGTTATGTGGCTGTGGATAGTTGTTAGTTGCTGAAATACTATCCCATTGTATAAACAAACTACATCTCATTACTTTATTTATTTATTTTTATTGGGGAACAGTGTGTTTCTCCAGGGCCCATCAGCTCCAAGTAGTTGTCCTACAACCTAGTTGTGGAGGGCGCAGCTCACTGGCCCATGTGGGAATCGAACCAGCAACCCCGTTTCTCAGAGCTCGAGCTCTACTGGAGTTGTATATTGTGGATACTCAATTCTGTAACTTTAGGGCTTGTGTCGATCAGATCTGAGAGGCCCTGGAAACTATGTCCTTTCTCACAGAGGACTAATCTGGATAAATAAAAAAAATATTTAAAAGTATTACAGCCTCACTCTTGAACAAATTTATCCTCTCTCTAATCTAAACCTCTCTTTTTTTAGTTTTAAGGAAAATAGTTAATCATGAGCTTTGGTATAAGAGTCTCAGGGATACTCAATAAATTGCCATCTTCTCTTTTTTAGTTGTTCCATTTCTTAAAGGCATTTTCCTCCACCCATTTAATCATTCAGAATTTCACAACGTTATTTTAAATCACCTACTTATGTTCCGCAGACATTCACACACTTGGTTATAGAAATTCAAAGATTCCATTTTCTATTTATCAGTTGAATGCAAGTGAATATAAGACTTGGAGTGAGACCTGGACTCACATCCTGACTGACCTTGGCAAATTACCTGACTTAGGAGCCTCTATTTCTTTACCTGAAATACGGGATAAAAACATCTACAGGGTTGCTGTGCAGCTTCAAAGACAATTCAAGTAAAACATTTCCCATGTTACATGCACATTACTGAGTAACCATCATTTATAATTAAAATCTCTCAAGTCAGATCATGTTTATCTATGATCCCATAACTGTAGAGCACAAGAATGAGATTCATACTTTCTGAAGCCCTTATAATTGTGAGCAACGAAGGTTGTGCTCTATAGTTTTCCCAGAATTAGATGAGGAGTAACCCTCATCCAGCCGGTGGTAAGAGCCACTCCTAGGACGTCATAGCCTTCACCGACCTCCGGTGTAAATGAACACTGGACTCCGCTACTGATCCCTTACTATCGTCTGCCTGCTTAGATGTTTACTCAGGGGTACATACATCCCTGAGTTTGTCTATGTGTTTGATGAACTTTGAGTCTCTGTTCCTTGAAGGTGGTAGCACATATGTCAGTTCCCTTTCTAGAGTCATATACAGAAAGGGCTTTAGGAAATAGCGTCTTTAAAACTTTATTTACATCTACATAATGATGTACATTTTTATCTAAACATGATATCTTCACAGAAAATCCACCCCAAAGATGAAAGGTTACAAATTCATCCGAGGACACTTTACATTTTTTACACTTTATGAATTTAAAATATAAATTGAGGAGGAAAAAAAATCAGATGACCTTTGACTTCATCTCCTAGTCACTCACCTGGCTGCTTCAATTTGATCTTGAACTTCCAGTGTTCCCAGTCGTCTGTTGATTGCATGCATGATCTTATCTCCTTGGTAACCACTTCCTCTGCCATCAAAGCTAGCTACTATAATGTTTTCTGTGCTTGCAAGGTAAGTAGCCCAGTTGAGTGTGAATGTGGCATCTGCTTTTTGACTGCAGGGTCCTGCGTATCTGTGAAAAAAACCAAATTGTTAGCCTGTGTGGTTTTCCTAAATCAAATGAGGAGTGCTTATGTTTCTTGTCCCTGTGGACAAGACGTGTGCATTTTTTCCCATCATGAGCCTGAAACCGTGCCATCTGAGGTGTTCATCATGGGTTCTCTAAAACTTGACAACATTACTATAATGACTGAGTGTTTCCTTCAAAGATACCCATCAGCATAATCTTTGAAGACTGTTATCAAACACAGACTTTATAGACCAACATTTTCTAAGTTATATATATCTTGGAAATCAAAGAAATAAATTCTTTAATAGTTGGGATCGGGGGAGTTGTGTCATGAAAAATTAATGAGGATGATAATAAATGCAGCTCTGAGTAGATTTTTCCATTTCAGCTTACAAACACTCCTAGACTACAAAGTGTGTTTCCTAGTTTGGATCTTTCTTAAAGATTTTGACTGCTGTGTGATATGCATTGCATTCCCCCCAGTACCCAGCATCATGTTACACACTATTGCTCTGCAAATCATTGTGGAATGGGCCAAAGTATGAATGAACACGATTCCTTAAAACATCAAAGGAGAAGTAAACTGTGTTGGAAAATGGGTATGTTGTTAGGCATATTATTTATTAATAAGTTTAACTCCTTTATGTCTACAATTTTCACAAGCTACAACCTACCTGCCAGATAGCTGTATGCACAGTCTCCCTCAAGCAATCTCATTTCCCTTTGTTAATCAAGGGAAGCTCGCTATAGTTCATTGCATCTCATTTAAATATATCGACTTTGCACCATCTACAGGACTCCTGGGCCCAGATCTTCTCCAATAACTCGTCCCTCCCCAGCCCATCTCTCCTACTGAGCTGCTCACTGTCCCCTCCTCAGGACTGCTTGGCTGCCTTTGCTAACATTTTCCTCCCTTTCCTGAGGGATGGCAGTCAAAAGAGCTTTTGTTTTAAATAAATTATTGCATTACTTTAATTTTCAACTAAATATTGTAACATTCTAACTTTAAAAGGAAGGACTCAATCATGCATTTCTTGGGCATGTAAACATTTTTTAATAACGTGTGAAACGCCTTGGTCCTTTTGATATTAAATTTGGTAGAGCAACAGCTTCTCTTAATAATAGTTAACATAATATTAAATGGCATTATTTTTAAAAATAAAAAACAAACTTTAGACATCTAAGGACATGAAGAGGAAAATCACTGAAAAGAAATGGACACTAAATTTACCTTTTCTCTCTCTTTTTTTTTAAAAAAAACTTTCCTAATGAAGGGGAGATTTAATTATTACTTGCTAGGGAGTCAAAGAAGATAAAAATATCACTCTTTTCTAAAGGATCCTTTTTTTGGGACTGGAGGCTAAAGCCTAAAGAAAATTAATGTCATTAAAGTCAAAACTAGGCTTAATGAAAATCAAATAGCACATCCGGAAGTCTAAAATACCTCTTCCTCTTTCTTTGAGCTCTTATGTTTTGTTTACATGGAACTTGAAATACAATGGAAGAAGGTTGCGCCTGACGAATATCTGTACCCCTCCTCCTCCTCCTTTATTTCTTTTCCTTTTTTTTTTTTTTTTGCTAGTAACAACAAAAAAGTGTTGCCCCTGAGCTTGAGCTTCAGTTTTCTCTTCTATATAATTGGCCTCATACATGGGTTTGCTATGTGAATGAAGTAAGGCAAATTACCTGGTCTACAGCAGTCACCAAGCACATTTGTTATTTTGTTTTGTTTTTAATAAAGGACATAAGTCATGCTAAAACAGGAAGACTGGAATTGTGGTATTATGGGTGAGGTCAGCACTTTTGGAAGGATTAAAGTAAAATGTATTCCTAATAATTATCAAAGTTATTTTACAAAGCTGCCATATTTAGAATTCACATGAGTTCACAGTTGCTGCTCAAAGACTTGTGGTTTCAGAACTTTCTCCATGACTTGAAGAAGTTTGGATTATAATGAATACTTTCCTATGTCACATATGTTCTCTTCACCAAAAATGGGAATGGAAAGTACAAGGCAGGGATATTTCAGGAACTAAAGAAAGAGAAACCTGATATCTTAATGAATGAAAGGCAACCATGAGAGACATTTACCAAAGTTTGGGGGTAAGGAAACTGTAAAAACTGTTGATACCCATCTCTTGCTCATTAAAATGACCACAGTGAAAGAATGAAAATGGGGACTTGAGAATTCCTTTGGAATTCTATTGGAATTCAGGGAAACAAAATCCATATACCATTTTGATGAAAGAAGACTGTCTACCTTCTCTTTTAGAAAGAAGGTAGAAAACATAGGTTTGGGTTTGTGGTTACAAAATGGAAGGAAGAAACAGTAAAATTGCTTCACAATGATTTTGAAAGACAGAAAGGGTGCGTTTGGCTCTATTTATCAGTCAGCTAAACTAGGAAAAAAAAATAGTATGATGGTTCTAAATATTTCCCTCCTCTTGAATACTTACACATCTATTAGTAGAGGATATTTCTTGGATTTATCAAAATGAGGAGGCAAGATCATCTGATACCAAAATTCTAAACAAATGGAAAGATTAATTAGTGTATTAAGAACAATTATTAGCACACGATTTTGGTTCCTTACTTGTCAATGATAAGTCATATCCAGTGTTTAACAATTTGTTAAATTAGGATTAAAAAAATAAAATGAACTGCTTCAATTCAGCATGTTTTTAAGAAATACACACATTCTCTTTTAGGTTACAATACTAATTCAGATGAAAAGAATGAAGTTGTTACTAATGTATTTATTAAATACATTGGTGCCTCATACAATAAAAATGCATTTTAGAATTACTAATGTTTTGTTTTTACAATTCTGTTCTTTTGGCATTTGATCTACTTATCTAGTTTGTTTATAGCTTATGTTCTAAGTTTGCTTCCAAAATGTTTTCTTCTTTTTGAATTTCCTTAAAGATACTTAGGATTTTCAGTTGGTCCCAATTCTATTTTAAAATTCTGATTTAATAACATTTTTGTAATTGTTATTGCCATGCCACACCACAAAGCTGAGTTCCCATTCTCAGTTGTGTGTTTCACAGAATAAGTCAGGTTTACATGGAGCAAACCGTTGTGCACGTTCTACGTGACCTCCCGTAGATCTGTTTAATTCTCTGTGCTTGATTTAACATCAGTTTAATAAAATTTGTCCCTAAATAATGAATTGGTTTCCTTTGTTTCCAAATTCAAGATGATGAGCTGGACTAATAAATCTAAAAGAGAGAGAGAGAAAAAGGAGAGTCGTTCCATATTTTAACAAGATTATTTCCATTGTCCGTGGATTTAACCTGCAGGGAAAAACTTCCCTATCTCTATCTCTAGAGCTGCTTCTTCCTATGTTTATCTTTGATTTTGTTTTTTGTTACGATATTTTAGTTAAGGAAAAAAGAAAGGGTTAAGGAGGAGTAAAATCTTCATATAGACTTTTTTCAATTGGTATTTTACTGATTATCTTATGCCTTCTGATTAAATCTACATATAAAAACAAAAATTCTAGTCTGTTATATTTCGAACTATCAATTGATCATTTTTTTTTACAAACAAAAATATAACACAAAATAATCTTCATTGTAAATCGATGCAGCCAATTGATTCTCACTGAATACTTTTGTTGATTTTTGCTGAAGTCTTGGCGTTTAAAGCCAGTCTACAGTTGCAATTGACAAGCGAGTATCTATCAAATATGAACATTGATTGATATTTTAATTTACATTAACATCTGAGACAAAAATGAAACAGCAAAGACATATTGAAACTTCAATAGTTTGTAAATGAAGTAAGCAGCTTCTTTGTTGAATTGGTAAATAATGTTCAAATACTGGAAGAATATTTTTCAATTTGTTGTGCTATTCACAATGTAATTTGTACAGATATGAGACACTTAAGTTTAATCTGCGTTATTAACATTTTTCATCACTTTTTTATTTTCTTACTTAATTTTTTTTTATTTTTTGAAAAGATTTTTATTAAAATATAGCTAACATTAAGCATTATATTAGTTTCAGGTGCACAACATACTTTTCAACATTTATATACCTAAAGAAGTGATCACTATAATAAGAGCAGCAACCATATGACACTGCACGATGCTATCACAATATTATTGACTATATTTCCTATGTTGTACATTACATCCCCATGACTTATTTGTTTTATACCTGGAAATATGGACCTCTTATTCCCCTTAAACTCCCCCCCTTTTAAAATTTTTCAATTACACTTGACAATATTATTCTACATTAGTTTCAAGTATACAGCATAGTGGTTAGTCAATTATATAATTTAAAAAATGATCCCCCTGACTAGTTTAGTACTTACCTGGCACTATACATAGGTATTACCATATCATTGACTATATTCCTTGAGCTTTACTTTCCATCCCCATGACTATTTTGTAACAACCAGTTTGTCCTTCTTAATCCTTTCATATTTTTCACTCTGTCCTTCAACTCCCTCCCATCTATCACAACAAATCTAGTACCAATCTGACACTGTACATAGTTATTACAATATTATTGACTATAATCTTTATGCTATACCACATCCCCATGATTCCTTTGTAACAACCAGTTTGTACTTCTTAATCCTTTCCATTTTTCACTCACCCTCAACACCCTTCCTATCTGGCAAATATCAATATGTTCTCCATACCTATGAGTTTGTTTCTGTTTTGTTTGTTTTGTTCTTTAGATTCCACATATAAGTGAAATCACACTGCATCTGTCTTTCTCTGTCTTATACTCCACTCAGCACAGTACCCTCCAGGTCCATCCATGCACCCACAGATGGCAAAAACCCATCCCATTCCACGGCTGAGCAATATTCCATTGTGTATATGTACCATCTCCTCTTTATCCATTCTTCCATTGATGGACACCCAAGCTGCCTCCACATTTCAGCCATTGTAAACAATGCTGCAATGAACACATAGATGCACATGTCACCTCAAAATAACATTTTGGGTTTCTTTAGATGAACGCCCAGAAGTGGGATTACAGGATCCATTTTCATCTCTTGTTATAGTCTTTGTTTTAAAGTCTGTTTTGTCTGGTATAAATATTGTTATCCCAACCTTTTGTTTTGTTTTGCTTTTTTTTCATTTCCATTTTAATGAAATGTTTTTTCCATATCTTTACTTTCTGTCTGTGTCTACTTTTTAATCTGAAGTGAGTCTCTTCTGGGCACATATACGAGGGTTTTGTTTTCTTATCCATTCAGCCCTCCAATGTCTTTTGATTGGAGTACTTAATCCATTTACATTGAAAATAATTGTTGATAGATATGTAGCTACTGCTATTTTATTCATAGTTTTCATCTTTTTTTTTTTTTTCCATCTTAAAGAAGTCCCTCAAAGATTCCTTGTAATACTGGTTTGGTGGTGATGAACTCCTTTAGTGTTTTTTTTTTTTTTTTTGGTCTGGGAATCTCTTCATGTGTACTTCAATTCTAAATGATAGCTTTGCTGGATAATCTTGATTGTAGGTCCTTGCTTTTCATCACTTTGAATATTTTGTGCCAATCCCTTCTGGCCTGCAAAGTTTCTGTTGAGAAATCACCTGATAATCTTATGGGAGCTCCTTTATAAGTTACTAGTTGTCTTTCTCGTGCTGCGTTTAGGATTCTCTCTGTCTTTAATCTTTGCCATTTTAATTATAACGTGTGGACCTCTTTGGGTTCATGTTGTTTGGGACTCTCTGCACGTCCTTGTATGCCTATTTCCTTCCCCAGGTTAGGAAAGTTTTCAGTCATTATTTCTTCAAATAGGTTCTCAATTCTTTGCTTGCTTTCTTCTCCTTCATGTACCCCTACGATGCAAATGATATTATGCTTGATGTAGTCCCAAAGGTCTCTTAAACTGTCCTCACATTTTTGGATTCTATTTTTCTTTTTGCTGTTCCGATTGGGTGTTTTCTGCTACCTTCTCTTCCAAATTGCTGATTCAATCCTCTGTTTCATATAGTCTGCTGGTGATTCCTTCTAGTGCATTCTTCATTTCAGTTATTGTAGTCACTTCAGACTGGTTCTTTTTTATGGTTTCTGTGTCCTTTTTTTTTATTCATGCTGTCTCTTTGTTGAAGTTCTCACTAAGTTCCTTGAGCATTCTTATGAGCATTGTGGTTTTTTTTTCTTTTTAAATTTTTAAAAATCTTTATTGGAGAATAGTGTGCTTCTTTCCAGGGCCCATCAGCTCCAAGTCATTGTCCTTCAATCTAGTTGTGGAGGGTGCAGCTCAGCTCCAAGTCCAGTCGCCATTTTCAATCTTAGTTGCAGGGGGCGCAGCCCACCATCCCAGGTGGGAACTGAACCAGCAACCTTGTTGTTAAGAGCTCATGCTCTAACCAACTGAGCCATCTGGCCACCCCTCCAGCAGCTCAGTGGCGGCTCATTGTCTTCAATCTAGTTGTGGAGAGCACAGCTCACTGGCCTATGTGGGAATTGAACTGGCAACCCTGTTGTTAAGAGCTTATGCTCTAACCAACTGAGACATCCGACTGCTCCCTATAAGCATTGTTTTGAACTCTGTATCTGGTAGCTTGCTTGCTTCCATTTTGTTTAGTTGTTTATGGAGTTTTCTCCTGTTCTTTTATTTGGGATGCATTTCTTTTTTTCCATTTTTGCTGCCTCTCTGTTTGTTTCTATGTATTAGGTAGATCTGCTATATCTTCCGGTTTTGGCTGGGGGGCCTGTGGGGCCCAGTGGCACAGTTTCCCTGGTCACCTGAGCTGGGTACTCCAGCAATTTCCCTTATGTGTGCCCTCCTGCTATAGTTGAGCCTTGATTGCTCTTGGCACATCTGTGGATAGTATTGACCCTCGGGCTGATTGGGTGTGGGTTTTGGTCGTGATCACATCTTATGAGCTACTGTGAGCGGTGCAAACCCCACAGAGTGCGATTTGTGCTAGTGGGCTCTGGAGTCCGTTGAGACTGCCCCACGTGTGTGCTGTTTGTGGGGTTAATTGGGGGGTGCTCTGCTGTGGTTTGAAGACAATATTGAAGTATGTTGGTTCTGGGGCCTCTTGGGAGGGGCTGTGGTACAGGCCTATGTCACTATTGCCTGTGACCAGTCAGGGACTACCTGTAGTAGGAGCTACAAAGCAGTCTACTGTTTTTTGCTGCCTGTGATAACACTGAAGGCATGTGGGAGAGGCCACGCTGTGAACTGAGGACAGCTGCCACCAGTACTGGGCCTGGGGTAGCTCCATAAAAAGCTAGGATACCCTAAGGTAAATTCTGGTTGTTGCCAGTGCTAAGCCTGGAGTAACTCAGTCAAAGTCTGTGAGGCCAGTAACTGCCTGTCTGGGGGCCATGGACTCTGATAGATTTCCAGGAAAGAGTGCAACATGAGTAGGGCTGGCTGCTAGCCAGAAAGTGCTGGTGGTGTTGGGGTAACTGGGTAGAGCAGGTTCCTAGTGAGTCAGCAGGTTGAAGCAGTGGAGCTCACCAGGCCAATCAGATTGAGATCTGGCCTGTGGGGGCGGGCTCAACACAAGCAAGATGGTGCTCGCCTGCCAGCTGCACTGGAGAAGGATCCCACACAGAAAAAGACGGCTATCCTCCAGCCCTTGCCTGGAAGCACCGCACCTCAGTCTTCCCCCTGTGTGTATCTGATGCACCTTGAGCCACTGTCCCTTCGCTGGAACCCATGGTGAGTACCTGCAAGTGAGAGAGCCTGTGCGTGGGCTGTTTCAGAGTACGTCTGGGTTTCCTGGAGCCTTGTGTCCCACCCCGATGGACAAAATCTCCACTGTTTTTCACAGCCAGATGTTGTGGGGGATTCTCTTCTGGGTACCAGTACTCTGGGTGTGGGGGGGCTGGTGTCTTTTGCTCCTCTGGGGTAACCTCCGTGGCTATCCCTCCTGATTCTCAACTGGCACAAAGAGGTTTTGAAACTGCCCTTTTCTCATCTCTACGTCTCCTACCAGTCTCAATGTGGCTGGTTCTTTATATTATTAGTTACAAAACTTTTGTTCAGCCAGACTTTAGATGGTTCCCCTGGTTGACTGTTCTATAATTTAGTTGTAATTTAAATGTATTCACGAAAGGAACCAGGCACAGAGTTTATCTACTCTGCCATCTTGGATCTCCTTTTTCATCACTTTTAAATCATGCATTCTCTGAGGAGGTGATATGGCCCCCTGGAGGCATAAACTGACTCTTGGGAAAGGGCAAAACATAGTACTCTTTGTATGTATAAAGCATAGATATGCATAGAGTACATAAATAGTAGTATATCTGTGGTTTAAATATTTATGTGGAAGAAATAGTTAAGACAAAAATATCCAAAAGGCTCCTTAGGGTGGTGATAATAATAAAACAAAACAAAAGAAAAGTTGAGAAAGCTTATTTAGACAATCAACAAAACAAGGTATAAAGCCCTGATTTGTAGCATTTGCTGATTACTAATTACTGTGGTATAAATACTCCCATCATGGCCAATTTCAAGCCACTAGTGTGATATCACTGAGTGTGGATTTGGGAAGAGAGGTACAGTAGCATTCCATTATATATTTCCACTATGCAAATATAATAGATGCAAAGAACCTCAAGAGCATTTAGAGAATAGCAAAGTGTAATAAGATAATTAGAAAATGGTGAGTTTTAAGTATTATAAATTATTAAATTGAATGTTTGTATATTTTTTTTAAATTAAAGGCTTTGTTTAAACAAAATTCCCCCAAATTTAATTATTGTCTTTCATGAGCAGTTGTGAACTAGCTCTTGCACACCACTAAATAGTAAATGCAAAATTTATTCATGAGGCTGCCTCATTGGCACCTGAAAGAGACAGCTTTTCTTTCTTTCTTTTTAAAGATTTTTATTAAAATGTAGCTAACATACAATATTATATTAGTTTCAGGTTTACGTCATAGTTATTCAACAGTACCCACCTGTCACTGTACATAGTTATTACAATATTATTGACTATATTCCTTATACTATACCCTACATCCCCCTGACTACTTTGTAACAACCCATTTGTGCTTCTTAATCCCTTCCCCTTTTTCACCCACCACCAAACCCCTCCCACCTGGCAACCATCAATATGTTCTCTTTATCTCTGAGTTTGTTTCTGTTTCATTTGCTTGTTTATTTTGTTCTTTAGATTCCACTTATAAGTGAAATCATATGACATTTGTGTTTTGCTGTCTGATTTACTTCACTCAGCAAAATGCTCTCTGCTCCATTCAGAGATGGATGTTGCAGATGGCAAGATTTCATTCTTTTTTTAATGGCTGAGTAATATTCCATTGTATATATGCACTACCTCTTCTGTACCCATTCATTCATTTAGTAACACCCAGATTGTCTTCATATCTTGGCTATTGTAAATAATGCTGCAGTGAACATATGGGTGAGCAGGTCCCCTCATAGTAGCATTTTGGGTTTCTTCACTTGATTAGCCAGAATCATCTGGGGTTACTTGGTCCTTCTTTGTCTCTTGTTATAGTCTCTGTTTGAAAGTCTATTTTGTCTGTAGAAGTATTGCTACCCCAGATTTTTGTTTGTTTCCATTTTCACGAAATATCTTTTTCCATCACTTTACTTTCTGTCTGTGCATGTCTTTTGATCTGAAGTGAATCTCTTGTAAGCAGCCTATGTAAGGGTCTTGTTTTCTTATCCATTCAGCCCCTCTATCTTTTGATTGGAGCATTTAATCCATTTGCATTAAAAGTAATTGTTGATAGGTATATAGTAATGCCATTTTATTATTCATATTATTTATTTATTTAATTTATTTATGTCTTAAAGAAGTCCCTCTAAGATTCCTTGTAATAGTGGTTTGGTGGTGAATGAACTCCTGTCTTTTTTTTCGATTCTACATGACAGCTTTGCTGGGTAGAGTAATTTTGTTTGTAGGTCCTTGATTTTCATCACTTTGAATGTTCCTGCCAATCCCTTCTGGTCTGTAAAGTTTCTATTGAAAAATCAGCTGACAATTTTATGGGAGCTCCCTTGTAGGTAACTAACTGCTTTTCTCGTGCTGCTTTTAAGATTCTCTCTTTGTTTTACCATTGGCATTTTAATTATGATGTGTCATGATGTGGGCCTATTTGGGTTCATGTTGTTTCGGAGTCTTTGTGTTTCCTGAGCTTGTATGTCTATTTCCTTCAACAGGTTAGGGAAGCTTCCTCTCATTATTTCCTCAAATAGGTTTTCAATTCTTTTCTCTCTCTCTTCTCCTTTTGGTACCACTATGATGTGAATGTTGGTATGCTTGATGTTTTTGCAGAGGCCCCTTAAACTCTTCTCATTTTTTTTTTTTTTTTGCCATTCTTATTAGGTATTTTCTGCTACCTCGTCTTCTAAATCACTGATTTGATCCTCTGATTAACCTAATCTACTGTTGATTCCCTGTAATGTATTCTTCATTTCCATTATTTCTGACGGGTTCTTTTTTATGTTTTCTATTTCCATTTTTATGTCTCTTATCTCTTTGTTGAAATTTACACTGAGATCATTGAGCATCTTTATAACCAGTGTTTAAAACTCTGTGTCTGGTAGATTGCTTGTCTCCATTTTGTTTAGTTTTTTTCTGGAGCTTTGTTCTGTTCTTTTATTAGGGACCTGTTTCTTTGTCTCCCCATTTTGGCTGCCTGCCTGTGTTTGTTTCTATGTATTAGGTAGGGCTGCTATGTCTCCTGGTCTTAGTAGAGTGGACTTATGTAGTCGGTGTACTGCGGGGCTCAATGGTGCAGTCTTCCCGGTAACCTGAGCTATGCACTTCAGGTGTGTCCCTTGTGTGGGTTTTGTTTGCCCTCTTCTTGTAGTTGAGCCTTGGTTGCTGTTTGCACATCAGTTGGAGGGATTGACTCTTGGGCTCATTGGTTGTGAGGACTGTGACTACAGTGGAGGAGCCGTGGTACAGGGACTGACCCTACAGAGCAGGCTCTGCCTCAGCAGGGCTTTGGTGTCTGCCTAATCCACCCCTTGGGTGCATTATCCTTGGAGGTGGCCAAGCGATGCTCCAGCTCAGTTTGAAGCTGGCCACTGGGCATGCCAGCCCCAAAACCATTTGGGAGGAGACTCGCTGCAGGTCAAGTTTAGTCTCATCCTGTTTCCCACCTGGGGCCACTGGGGAGGAACCACAAAGCAATCCACAGATAGCTGCTGGATGCACTGTGCTTGGAAGTGCCACAAGAGGCCAAGCCTCGAAACAAGGTTGGCTGCTGCTATTGCTGGGCTTAATACTGCTCAGCCAGATGTACACGACATGCTCAAGCCTCATGCTGCTTGTCTGGGTTCTGCAAATCTTTAAGAGACCTTAGGAAAATCTGCAGCATGAGCCAAGGCAGGCAGTTTGTACTAAAAAGCCACTAGAAGTGACTTGAGAGTGTGCCTAAAAGTTGGGTGGGTAGGGTCTCAGAATCACCAGGGTGTGGTGAATGAATAGGGTTAGCCAGCTTAATGGAGCTTCAGATATGGCAGCCATCTGTGTTTGCACATTGGGAAGGGGAAGGGCTCAACAAACAGACAGTGGTTTCTGCCAGCTCCTCCATCTGGGAGAAAGCTGCCCCTCTAGCCCTCATCCTGAAGCCAGACAACTCAATTTCTCACCATATATCCTTGTCACCTCTCTAGCTGATGTCCCACCACTGGAGCTCAGAGCCATTGATTAGGTCGGTGAGTAAGTCCTTGAGTGGTCCCTTTAGGAAGTGTGCCTGGGACCCTGGCTACTCTCTGTCTCACTCAGTTACAATCTCCACTGATTTTCACAACCAGAAATTATGGGGACTTTTCTGCCTGGCATTGGGACCCTGGGCTGGGGACCCTAGTGTGACAGTGGGACCCCTCGCTCCCTGGACGGAGGGTGGCTCTGCAGCTGAGATATCCCTCCTGATTTTTAATGGACACATGCAAGTGTGGGACCAGCCTGTTCTGCATCTCTGTCCCTCCTACCAGTCTCAATGTGGCTTTTTCTGTATGTCTTTAGTTGTAGAGCTTTGGTTCAGCAAGATTTCAGGCAATTCTCAATGATGGTTGTTTTGCAGTTTAGTTGTAATTTTGATGTGGTCAAGAGAGAAGGTAAGCAGTATTTACCTACTCTGCCACACTAACCAGAATTCTCCCTGATTATAATGTTTTTAATAAATATGTCCAATCCACCATTTGATGTCTCTTTTGTTTGAATCAGCATTAGTTGATTGGAAGTGTTTTAGTTCTACCTTTCTGATGACTCACAGTCTTTTCTTTCTAGTCCTTAGTTCAACCCTCTCTTTATTCCCTCCTCCCAGACTCTCCCTCAGGCCCTCCTTTCCTGGAGTTCTAATGGTATACCACCTCCCAGCTGGACCCTCCCACTCTGGCAGCTCCATCCTTCACTCTCTATCAGGTTATCCATCCAATCCTGTGGTTTCCCTGACCCTAAAACCTTCTGGAGCTCCCCACTGTTTACCAACTGAAATAGAATGCCACATCTCAGTATTCAGTGCCTTCACCACCTGGCAGTTCAATTAGCTCTCCAGAACTCTAAGCCCTTGCCAGTTAAGCCTGATACAAGGGGGTGGGGATAAGTGGCACACTGCATTACCTAGGAACTTATTACAAACTCAGACTCCTGGGCCTATGCTGACCAGAATGTACATGTTAACAAGGTCCCAGGTGACTCACATGCACATTCAGTTTGAATAGCACGGCTCTAAGCTGTTCTTCAGAAGTACCCTACACTTTCCAGTGCTTTTCCTGCTTTTTAAAATTAGATGAGGTGAATCTTTTCTATTACTATCCTATATTAAGAAAACAATAAATCTAAAATAAGTCCTGATGGATTCCCCCCTCCCTTATTAGTTGTCAGCCCTTAATTGAAAAAAACAAGCAAACAAATAAAAAATAAACAAATTACAAGATTCCCTACTCAAAGAAACCCATTGTTCTTAGTGGTCTCTGAATATAATCCATGATCCAGCTATCAGGCCAGGGACTAGGCTAACTATTGAGGCATAGGAGGTTAGGATAAATTCAAGATTTCTCTGCTGAGACTGAAGTTTCAGCATCTTCTAGTCAACCCTATTTTTTTTTAATACAATCATTTCAAATATTTTTTGATCTCTTTGGGTTAAAGATAAAAACATTAGCATATCATTAAGCTAAACACACATTTAAGACTTAATAATAGAACA
The DNA here is from genome assembly GCF_964194185.1 of Rhinolophus hipposideros. Taxonomy (NCBI): domain Eukaryota; kingdom Metazoa; phylum Chordata; class Mammalia; order Chiroptera; family Rhinolophidae; genus Rhinolophus; species Rhinolophus hipposideros. Next base: position 40,166,239 of record NC_138052.1, read on the forward strand.
GAGTTACTATTGGAATGAAATTGAATTAGCAATAGTGCATTTTCTGTAAATAACTTTCCTCTTAACACAATAAATTTTACATAGAATGGTACTGTATTTTAAGACAAATGAATATAAAACTAGTAGTTCTTGTAACAGAACATTTCATGGAAAAATAACCTTAAATTAGATTTGTATACAATATAAAATGCATATTTTCAGATCAAGTTATCACATATAGTTACATTTTTATTGGTGTTTCCATGAAAAGTTCTGTTCCCAAAGAAATTTAACTTACTTGTTTCATTCAAAATAATGAAGTTCAGTTCTTTTGTAGGCATCTGGACATCCTGCAGCATTTTAGCCAAAGCTGAATTGTTTTCCAGGACTCTCAATTCTAAACAAATATTTGAGACAGCAGTAATTCATTACAATGTGAATAATTTGAGTTGTGCAAAGCTATACGGAACAAGTCGGCAATTCACTGATGGGATTTTACGTTCAGATTGCAAGCTTTATGTTCAATGTCATTGCTAAGACATTCTAAAATCAAAGAAAATTCCACTCTCCTAAGTACATGTTGGTCCTATTTATACACATTTTCCTAAAAAGCAAATGAATGGTGAAATATTTGAAAATACCTTTATCATTGCTGCTGCTATGCAGGGTATAGCGGGGCAGACCAGGGCCTGTAAACATAATCAGGGGAATATATGGGTTAGAGGTTTTGTTTTGTTTTGTTTTGTTTTTTTAAACAGGATAGCATACTTTCAAAAATAGCATTTATTATCATTTCACTTTGATAGAATAAATTATCAGAGTGGATATGGGGCTTAATAAATATTAGCTGGTTTTCCTTCCTTAAAATAGTGCAATTTGAGTGTAAGAAATATTACCAGAAAGGCACACGGCTCAGGATAGTGAAGCAGGGAATGAAGGTCTGGCCCTGCTGGTGCCTCGGGCACGTTATCATTTCTGTGCCCAATTTCCTCATTTGTGCACTAAACATAGGGACCCCAGGAGAGCTGCTGTCCTTCCTTGCTCTCTAAATCCACAATCCTGCTAAAACCATACAAGCTGTCAGGCCCCACTCTCCTTAAGGCAAAGCTCTGGAGACAGCCTCACTTTGGGGAAGGGCGTATTTCCCTCCCACTGCCCCCACCCTGCAGAGTCCCGAGCCCCTCAGCATAACTGCAGAGTGCTTCACTTGGATAAGCGATTCCTTTCTGGCATACATCAGTGTTTTTTCTCATCTGCACACATCTTCACTATCCCAACTGTGGAATTGCAGAGTGGGAGGTAATGTATAGAAAAGCTTTTTAATTTTGATGCATTTAGATAATAATAGTAATTTTTACACTTGATCAGAACAACAGCAGAGGCATTGTGCAGACCTGGGTTTGAATCTGGCTTACCTGCTGTGTGACTTAGGGCAACATATCTGTGCTTCCTCTCCTCACATATAAAATGAGGATGAGATTATCGATATTATAGGTTTCCTTAAGGATCATATGAGATCATGAATGTAAAACTTTTAGCACAGTGCTAGTATTAAAACACATGCCCAAGAAATGGTGACTGAAAATAGCCACAGTAAAGAATCATAAAAAAATATATATATATAATAGTAAAGAAAGCTTCAAATAACTGGTTTGGAGACCTCTTTTTGGACAGTTCTGTTCAAAATACCCAGATTCTTTCTGTCATTTTGAGAAATAGTCTAGCACAATGCTTAATGAAGGGCTGGGAAGGCCCAGTCCTGTGTGTGAATCCCATTGTGTCTTTATTTACTGTGTGATCTGTGGACATCACCTTGCCTCGCTTTGTCCAGGTTTCTTCATTTATAATAAAGAAAACGGTAATAACAATAGCAATAGAAGATAGAGCTGTAAGCACATTGAGGAGCAGGCACCACCCACATCCATTTATTTGCTCATTTAAAGAGGCAAGTGCATAAAATAATAATTTTAAAACCCGCAATATGTGTGGATAAAGATAAAGTGTCTCTGTTATACATAAGCTCTGGGGTGTGAGTGTTTTCAGTCTAAAGCAAGCTTCTTGGTTGGAATAGGAAGGAAGGGTGATTAACTCACCACTTAAATGTGAGTGAAGAGAAGAGAACGTACATGATTTCAAGAACTCCTCAGATTCAAAAGGAGAGAATTGAGCAGGGCAGAAAGAGTGTTTCCTAAATTAGACACAGAAAGAGAGACTTCAGGTATGAAGACACTGAGCCAGGAGGGTGGTAAGAAGGTTGTTGAGAGAAGAGGGACAATCAGCTGGGGAGTGGAGGGGAAGGGAAAGCAAGAAAGCTGAGGGGATGCAGGGAACTACTGCGGATGAGCATTCTGAGTCCCCAGGGCCGCTGCTCTCCCTCCCTGTCCTTACCTGAGCATCTCAGTTGATAGTACTTCGCCTCTTTACTAAACGATGCAGAATAGTACTGACACTCTTTTGGATTCAGCTCACAACTAACACATGTCACTTTTGTATAGTCATTAAGTTGGATTCTGTAAAATCAGTGGTAGAGATTAAGTGCTTGATTAAAGGACCAACGAAAGAAAGGAATTGAATACTGCTATATTGTAGTTTCAAAAATATCAGAATGCCAAAGCAATCCTTAAAAACCTTTTAAAGTGGGATAAGCATGCAAATTAATTCATAATAACTTCAAACCTTCGATTATTTGAAAACATCACAAAACAGCTAATAAAGTAATTGTTTTTGTTGACATCCAGATTGATTTGTAATGGAATAAAAGCATTTGAGAGCAATTTCAGTTTAATATATTAGTTAGGACAAGGAAAAAAAGAGTCCAGAAATTATTCATCAGCTAAAAAGACTCAAGTCAACAACTCGATAGTGCCCTTACTTATAAAGATTTCTTCCTCCTGGCATGCCTTTATATTCATTACTAATGTAGTATCTGGGAAGAAAACAAATGAAATATACATTAATTATGTTTTTTAAAAAAAGTCAAGTACACTCCATTTACTCAACACCAAGCATTAGTGCTCATACAAATGCATGTGCATTAGTGCTTGCCCTTCTTTTATCATTCTTCCCCGTTTCCTTTTACCCAGAAACCATCCCCCCCATCATCTCTAAATAGGGGATTCTTTTTATTTAATAGACTAAAAGATCTGAATGCTCCCTTAATTTACATGACAAGTAAAAACTCAAAAGAAGTCTTTTGTAAGAAAAATATGACTGGCAACTAGTCTGAAGTTAAGGCCTCATTTCTCTATGTGGATTTTCATATTTTCTGATCTATAACACAAACTTCTGGTGGCAGTAGCCCATCTTCTTAAGAGTGGCAGAAACCACTTTTAAAGAGAACCTTCAAAAACTGCTTTGGGTGGTGGCAAAATTCTTCCAGGTGAGACCAATCAAAACATTGTAAATGTGCTTAAGATGCTAATGAAATTTAACACTCCCTTTCCCACCAACAGTGGGACACTTTGTTTGCAGTTGACAGCCCCTGCAAAGCTTTCTGTTTTCCAAAGAGTAGGCTGAGACAAGGACCCATAAAATAGCCTCTCCGAGCCTTCCAAAAATTCAGTGCCGGCTGAAATTAAACAAAATGCCCCTGAGTGCTAGTTCAGTATTACAGGATGGTTAAGAAAAAGGCTACAGCTCTTCTGCTATAAAGCAGGTAAGAGCAAGAGGTACTGCTGCTTGGTGGCAGGGTATCAAATCTGCTAAGCATATGTGAAAATCATTAAGGCTTCCGTATGTTAAAAATAAAAAAGTGTACTGAACACATTCCAAACAGACTACTCTTTATTTGTAGGAGATTTTCCCCCATTTCTGGGCAAAGAGGGTGTTATTACGACAAACACGTTTACATGGTATCGATTATTAGAGTACTCACAGATAATCACTGTTAAGAGCTGCTATACTGATGACTTCCCAGGCTCCTTTTGTAATAAATGTGCAATTCTGATGGGATTAAAAAGAGGTTGATTAGATTCTCTAGTCAAGGTTAAGTGGAGGATTAAATCACTTATATCAGGAATTCAGATTATCTCATGTCTTTCACTTCACTCCAGATACCTCCAGAGGAATTTGAATTAACCTGATTATTTGAACACACTGATTGACTTTGCCAAATGACTTCCACTTCAAGTTAGTTTCATAAAGAGAAGAACAACCTGAAATAAATTATGTGAGAATACTCACTTCTGTATCTATTTGGAAAAAACAAATGTGTTTGTAGCCCTCTTTATTGCTGATGATTTTGTAGAAGCTTTTCCCATCAGAGGTAAAATGAGGTTCTGAAGGCTTAAACTAGAAAATAATAGAAAGCAAAAAAACACATTAAAACACTTCAGTTTCATCTCAGTACCAACTTTAGTTTTAGAAAGTCCTCCCAACACCCATGCTTCATTTACTTGACAAATGAAACCAGAGTGTCTGAAAAGAAAATTCTTCTTCTAGAAAAGGCAGACAAAAAGATCTAACTCCTAGGGAATTTTTGTGTGAAAAGTAAATGAGAGAATGAACATAAAGGGGCTTACTTTACAAAGGATACTCAACACATAGCAGTGGATAGTGCTATTCTTGGGCATCTCTCTTTGGAGGATAACTCTGTGACTTCTGATTACAAGTGTGCAAAAATTAGCATTAGCTTTTCAGTTTCAAGAATTTAGTTTCCTCAGTGTCACAAATGTGCTTTCTTGAAATAGACTAATATTATTTTTGACTATTTTAGGTTGGATGTGGTTTGTAATTTGAGGGACATTTTTCTCCCTGTCTTTGAGACATATTTCTTTTTGAAAATCAGACTGAGAATGTCTTTAACCATTTCTGGTCTAGACACCATACGGAATATGCCATGGATTTCAGTACAGAAACATTCATATTGTTATCATTTTATTATAAATCTTTTCATTTTGCTAAATAGGATCAACCGTTTACAAAAAAAATAGTTTTATGGAAATGTAGAACGGAATTTCCATTTTTTACGGTTTGATAAAAGATAATTCTCAGAACATAATGTAGTTTAAGCAGAAGAGTATCTACCCCAGCCTGAAAGGAATATGTCACTTTATAACTGATTTCTTTACTACATTTGAGAGCAGGTAGGAGATGGTCTTTTAAAATTGTTGGTTCACTTCACCCTCGATGTTTCTTATCTCATCAGCTTCCATTTGGGGAATGAAGAAAAATGCTTCCCTGTTCTATTTAGTGATTCAAAGCGAATTCATTTATGAAGCAAGCTGAGGCGTGCAGTACACTTGGTGTTCTCATTACAGAGCTCTGAAACACATTCCCCTCTCTAGACCTGTGTTCACAGCCTTATCTTTTTAATACATTTCCCTGTTTCCCCTGGATGGAGTTGTGCCTAGTAGAAATGTGTGAAAAGTGGCATCTGTCTGGTTAAACACAGAGAGGAAAAAACATATTTTTTCCAAAGAGTCGTGAGGAAGTGTAGTATGTCTCTTGCCACGGAGGAAACCACTTTTCATGTTGGCAAACCTCTCCCCTCTGCCCAATCAATGCCTGAAGAAAAGGGATGTGTGAATGCCATCGGAGTTCCCACCCCAACTGGAAGGGGCCATGTTCCTAGACCGGAGCCCTCACATCACTACCCCTGGAGAAGTGAAATCTTGACATGTTTTGTTTCACTTTGTTTCTCTCTTAAAAGGGGCTGAATAGAAGTGGTCATAAAAATTCGGTGAGATTCAGTCTTCATCTTCCACATGAGGTGCCACGATGGCTGGAGTTCCTTCATCAACTTGTTTCGTTGCATGGTTTTAGTGCAATGTGGTCAGTGATTCTGCCCAAGAATAGCTAGGTGGGAGTGAGAAGCATGAAAGTCTCTGAGGGTCACCGTGCTTGCTTGGACACAGCTCCGCATCTGGGGCCCATCAAAGTGTGAACCCATATGAGTATGATTTCCTCCAAAGAGAGATGCATAGTAGGTGTGGTGTGTATGCCACTGAATTTCTGCTGGATGTACCGCAGTCACAGCTCCTTATGCACTTCTACAGGCTGTGATGGAAATTGTGTTTTCTGCCTCTGAAGCGCATAACCGCAAATATGAGGTCAACGAGTACATTCAGCCTTTTGGCCGCCTTTCAGCACTGGTAGTTTTTAACTAACTTACCGGGAGCTACAATACGCCTAGAGACTGTCTTCTGTTTTGTCTGTACTTCCTTGATTTTCTACTTGTCCCTTTACTTTTTTCCAACTGAGTGTGCTATATATTCTCTGTAAAAATATATCTCTACAGGATAATTTAAATATTTTGAAGAATAGGTCAACTAATATCTCTGTTATTAACAAATAACATTGGGCCCTTGTTTGGAGTATCTACATATTAAAGAGTTCTGAGTATCTGATCCATACTACAGAAAAACCCGTAACTCTTAAACACTTACTCTTCCAACCCAGCCAGTAGTACTCATTTCAACGTGTTGCCGTGCCTACGGAGGGAAAAAGACAGTGTTTCAAAGAGAAGCGAGATATGAATTTAATTCTTTAGCCTCACTTTGTGGTAATATAAGCAAAATTGCACTTATAATAAAATAATTGAAAGCTTTCTCTATTCATATATTTACATCTATGTTAGTATTTTTACATAATCACATCATTTACCTCTCTTTCCTAGAGCTCTGTCCTGGTTCCATACCCACATGCTGACCTGGGAGTCTACCAGCATTTCAATTCATGCACACTGCTGAAGATAATGTTATCTTTCCTCCACCCCCATGAGCTTGTTCTTAACTCCTTCATTCTTCTCCTGGTTAGTGGCACCAATTCACTTAAGCCAGAGACCCGGGAATCATTCTAGACTCCTACTCTTTTCAATCACCCACTTTAGCCCCTGTGATCTAGTTCTTCGACTTCTCTTATCTTTCTCCACCACTATTGCCATCGTTCATGTCCAGTCTGACTTCCCTTGGTCCATTGCTTGATCTGGTTAGAGACCCTGCTGCTCTTCTTTCCTTCCAATCAGCTCTCTACCCTGCTCAACCCCAGCCAACCTCATTTGGCAATAGACAGCTCTATCTCATGATTCTCTTGTATTTAAACCACGCAAAGCTCCCCATATCTTATAAGACAAGCCGAAACTCCTCAGAATTAACACCGGACTCGTAGTCTATGTCTCTAACCTCAGTTGTCACCATTATGCGGCTCCCCCCCGCCTAGCCCTATGTACCCGTAGGCCCTGCACGCTTCAAGGTATTCACACTAGACACCTTTGCACAGCCTCTGCACACAGGGCCCCTATGTCCTTATCTGCTCAGCATTTGGAAATTTATGCCAGATGACTCCAGGTCTCTCCCACATCATCTCCCATCCCACTGTGTCTGCTCTCAGTTGAGTTGATCATTTTCATTTGCTCTACATTTCTAATACTTGCTTATACCTTTTTAAGGCTCAATACCCTGAACTTAGGATGGTTTAATTGGCAGGAAGCAAAGCTTGTGTATGGCAATTTGCATTCTGGTTGTCATGGGAGCTAAATGAGCTCCCTAACATTATTGAACCTCATGCTCCACAGTATGTGGCTACTATGAATGTTCAAAATGGTAACTATTATTATTGATTTTCATAATGGCATTCCATACTAGAACATAAACATTTTGGGAAAAGGCATGCTATATAATTAAAAAAAAATCCAGAGCTGAGCATAGAGCTTGGAACATAATATGTATTCAATGTTTGTTGCATAAAGAAATGAGTGAATCAAGATACAAGGTGCCCAAACTTTTTGAAGTGAGAATCTTGCCGGTGTCCAATCAAGATGGGAGCAACAAGTGGAGGTATGTAGGACCCATTACTAGAAAAGCAGTTTGTGGAGGTGTCTCTGACATATGCCAGCAAATCTCCACCAGGCTCTACCCCTCCTGAAGGGACAGGCTCCCAAAGGGGCTTTAATTCTGATCCACCAGCCTGGCTGGACCTTGTGGTCTCTTGGCTGGAAACACCCTCAGTACCTCAATTGATGTAACATTTGCATTTCCTTCAATGTTGCCACCTCTCAGACTAGTAGTTACTCTATTTAGATTCTAAAGCTGTTTACTGCTTAAAGATAGTCACAGTACGGTAACAGACTTGTAGCCTCTTGATGTTTGTTTTGTTTCACATGTACTCAGCCAGTCATTCCCCATTTCCTGTATTTTCTCTATTGAAACACACATCATTAACCTTTAAGCCCCTGGCTCTCTTGGAGTTTTGATTTTTGACATCAAATTCTATCTTCTGGGTTTCTGATCACCCCCCTTCCCAAGTGATAGTATCCATGACCAAAACAGTATGACTAGTGAGTGAAGGTGAAACAAAAGCCCCACCAGGTATCAGGTTATCTAAAAGTTAGTCAAGACTGGTCCCTATGCCTCAGGGTCAGACAAAGAGAAAGAGTAGAAACTCAAACTTCATTGCCTGATTCCCAACCACTCACTCTCTCCTTGTTTTCAAACAGCCCTTCGATGATGACATGTAGAAGCAGAACATCCCATTTAACCTTACCACTAAACAAGTCCATCCTCCATTAAACTCATCGTAGTCACAAATATCCATGACTGAATAGTTCTGAATTCTCCGGAGCCATTGCAAAGAAATCCTTTCTTTGGTTACCCATGTCACATCACACAAGTAGTGATCCCTGGAAGGAAGGAAGGAAGAAAGGAAGGGAGGAGAGATTTTTTATTATTATTATTATTATTATTATTATTTAATTAATTATTTCCAGATCTTGGTATAAATAGACATTTTACTCAATGAAATGAACCTTAATGGGGATAAAATTTTACATGGTTGTTGAAAACATTTAGGGGGCTCTGTGGAAAGTCACTTCATAAGGTGATCTGATCACACATTCCAGGCTGGACAGGTCATGGTGGATGGTTATGTCCCAGGCATATAACTTCTTTAGAAAAGATTTACCTTTGCCTTAAAAGCAAGCCCTGTCCATTATTTCTGTGCATCTGGGTTAACACACCTTTGAAATGCCTCTTTTCAGACCCCTCACAAGCAAAACCACTCTCAAGATAGCACACAATCTTGCTAACTATTTTGTAATCCAATCCCCGCCTCCTTGCCTTCTCCTACCTTCCTGTAATCTTCCATACATTCCCTCCTTAACCAAATGCATAAAAAGAGCAGCAAACAGCCATTGTCTGAAGTATTGTTGAGATCTTGCTTCCAGGCATATCATCTATTTGGCTCAAATAAATTTTTATAAAAATTCTCTGCAGGTTTGGACGTCCTTACATTGACACCATAATATTTTACCTCTTCTTAAAGCTTAAAGTGTAATTTACTTTTAAATGGAAATTAAAATAAATCTGACAGGAATAAAAGCAGCTAACATCACGCAGTGGGTAGCATACGTGATTAACACCATGGCTCAGGATTTTTCAAGTCCTCAACTTGGCCTTTGGTGGTGCCAGGGAGTCCACAGTGACGTTTTCCCATCTCTTTTCTGCTATCTTATGGGAACATTACTGTAAGGCTAGGGACACTGGCTGAGATTCAGGTATTTTCTGGTAATTTGACGTGCTTCTTTAGAAAATTCTTCTTATTAGTGTAAAACTACAACTAATCCTTTGTTCAACTTTATTTTCAAAGGGGAAAAATTGACTCACATCTCTACACATTCTGAAAATCAGATAATTATATTGTAAAAAAACTTTTCTCAAGAGTCAACACATGAATCATGTTGAAGAAATTAAGAAACCCTTTGGTATTTTAACATAAATTTGTACAAATAGAGATATCTCTAGCAGTGCACCCTCCACCCACACATAACTTTAAACATTTTTGGAATTACGTTTTGATTTGTAGTGAGATGCATGGAATGATTTTTGTACGACTATTCTTAAATCACTCTTTTCCACTGTCTGATCAAAGTCTTGCTTCCTTTCATCAGAAGGATTACAAAGGAATCTCTTCTCCCCCCATTTTGCAGCCTGGCTCTATGTTTGTATTCCTTCCTTCCCACCAGCCCAAATGCTCTAAAACCTTCTCTTGCCCTTTCCTACACAGGCTGTACCTGTCCCTCCTCTTGTCACTTTGTTCTCCTTACTTGACTGCAAGGTCTCTGAGGCAGGGACACAGCTATCTTGTTCACAGGAAACCCCAAGGCCTAGCAGAATACCTGGCACAAAACAGGCACTCACTGAAATTCTGTAGCTTGCAGCATTAAAGAAAGAAAAAAATCCTATCCTGTTCTTTGTGGCCTAAATAGCTCTGTCCTTCCTCAGAAGTCAACAGATCACTTCCTAGCTCCACTCTCTTCACGGACACTAAATCAAACAACAAATGTTTGTTGAGCACTTAGGATGGATCGGGTACGGGATAAAGTACATCAAACCCCTTACCATTTCACTATCTCCCTTTTATAGCTAAAGATACTTAATGTATTCATACACCCAGGGTACCTGGGCCTCCAGGCTGTCCCCACCACAGGTGGTAGACACCAAAAGAAGACTAAACCCCTTCACCTAGCAGCAACACACCACTTTCCCACAAGCAAGGACTCCTCTCTGTTCTAGTCCTTTCTCTTGCTTATCTAGTCTTCATGGCAGGTATTCCATGAACACCCTCTGAGGTTTCCCAGCTGTCTGGCTTTGTTCTACCCGTCCTTCAGTCTGAAAGGGCTGCCATACTCTAACTTCTTTAGGTCTTACTCAGATACCCCTCATCCATGATGCTGTCTTGGAAGCACCCCTCTTTCTGCACCACTCTCATCAGTCTTATGGTGCTTATCAAGAGGTGCCAGCCACCACAGGATCTGAGAGTGGGAAAGCTTCTTTTCATGCCCAGGAGCAAGGGCGCTCCATCTAGTTTAACTCTTCTGCATTATGCCCAATACAGAGGCATTAAATGAGAAAATAGAAAGGCAAATAAATCAGATAGGTAATAAATACTTGCAAAGGGAATGCAAGAATGAAATGCAAGGCAGAAAATGAAACTTCTTGAACTTAATTTTCTAGACCAGGGGTCAGAAAAATTTGCAGTAAGGTACTAGAGGTTAAATATTTTAAACTTTGAGAGCCACATTCTCTCTGTCACAACTACTTAAGTCTGCCTTTGCAGCACAAAAGCAGCCTGAGACAGTAAGTAGGCGAATGAGTGCAGCTGGGTTCCAATGAAATGGTGAGATTTGAAGTTCATATAATTTTCACATGGCATAACGTCTGATTCTTCTTTTGATTTTTCTTCCAAAACATTCAAAAATGTAAAAACCATTCATACTTGCAGATTATGCAAGATAATCTGGGGGTGGGGGGTAGGGGTAAGTATTTGCTTAGGGGTCACTGGTGTGCTAATTTCTGCTCTACACCAGTAGTTATTATTATTTTAGGTAAAAAACACTTCATAAATCTGATGAAAATTATGTACCTCTGTTTAGGTGAAAAATAAAGTATCTCCACACCCACACATACATCCATTGGTAGCATCCATTAGGAACCTCGCAAAAGAACTTCCCCTTTTCTAAGGTGGCCTGGTAGTGGGATGGGACAGTTGAGGGGGTAGAAAACCTTCACGCATGATTAATGGGTCACCTGGTACTGAGTGCTATATCTACCAACAGCCATAAATTATGCTTTCAGTTTCAGAAATCAGCTATAGAAAAGTAACTTTTTCCCATTTGAAAACATTGAGTAATGGAATTTGGGAAGTTTGCCAGAAAGCTCACATGTATCTGGCATCTTCTCTGCCCATCCCTCTGCCTATTTCTAGATCAGAGCTTCATGGACTTGTATCCTCTATAGCCCAAGGTGTACTCTGTACCCTGAGAGTGCCCAGTAAGATAGTTCACCAGCGTAGCGGACAATAAATATTGAATTCTTTTTTTTTTTTTTTTTTTTTTTTGCTATAACTTTTAAATTTTTATTCATTTCTATAAATGCTGGCAAGTACTAAGCATTCAGAGAAAGTGAAAAACAAAATGATGATAAACAAAAGTTTCCCTGATGAGAAAAAGAAAGTTAGGATAAGGTTACAACCAAGAATTAACTTAAAATTACGTGTGGTTACACAAATAGACTCCACAAGTGAAAATTGGGGACGCAGAGAAAAAACCGAGAGTGGTTAGATGGGTAAATATTGAATTCTTGCATATACATACTTCTCTTCAATCACAGTTTCTCTTTGGGATTGGGAATTAGGGGGAGACAGAATGAGGGTGCATATTCCAGCCCTGAGCTGAGATCATGCTAGGCCAGATGTAAATGAGTCATGAAAAAGATAAGGAAGGAAACCAATGGGTCCATTGTACCTTTTACTGGAAGGTTTAAATCCCCATTTAAAACCAGAAAAACCCAACAAGCAGGATTATCAACTATACTTTGCACTACATGCTGACTTCATTCTGTGAAACAGGCAACTGTTGAGTAGATGTTGGCTATGTAATTGTTGGGGGAGGGGTAGAAGAGTAACTGTACAGGCAGCCTGACTTCCCCTTGAGACAGTGACTACCTATCCCAGGTTAGACATAGTGATTAAACAAGCTCTTCTAACTTCTGGAAGGGGTCTGTCCCAGGGGAATATGGTTGATTTTAATACTAAAGCAATGGAGTAATTTAATAATAATAGGTCACACCTATGTGGAATCTACTACACATGCCAGGAACTGTTCTCAGTGCTTGACATAAAACTCATGACCACCATATGTGGTAGGAAAGTTAGAGTTCACGTTTTGCAGACAAAAAAAATGGCAGTGCAGATAAATTAAGTAACTTGCCCAAAGTCACGTACTAGAAACTGTTGGAGCCAAAATTCAAACTGAGCAGTTGGCTTCAGATTTTCTGCTTCCCTGTAGAACCTCTACATATCCCTCTGGTAAACATTGCTAGGTCCACCCTCTTGCTTGTTTTCAGGGTAAGATTCCTCACTGTATGAAATCTATTTATTCCTAGAGAGTGTGTGTAAACTGAAGAATTGAAATTTATAAAGCAAATCATATTTAAATGCATTGAGAGAGACTCGCTTTGTAGTCATACTACAGGGAATCCCTTTGTAAAGTGACTGTTGCCTTGCAAACAGTAGGCACTTAATAAATGTTTGTTGAGTGACATTAATTCCCCTAATTTGTATAAATGTTTCTTTTGGTTTATTAAGGATACTACAATAAGGTACTCATTACTAACTAGAAAGAATATTGGAGAGAAAATTGCTACTAAAAACTAGTGCAGACGGCTGTGTGATTAATTCAGTGAATAACCCAAAGAAGCGGGCGTTCTGCCAGTGCTGGCCTTGGGCTCCATGCCACCCTCTGCTCTGATAGGGATGCCAAACCTCCCGGGGCCGTTGACAGATCACTGAGGAGAGGAATGGGTGGGGTGACACGGAACAGATCTGAGGAATCAGTACTCTAGCATGTGAGCTCCTAATCTGGCTCCTTTCTTGCAGGTGTCACTGGCTTCCAGGGTACTTCAGTCCGGTTCATTTAATCTCCTGTGTGACAATCCCAGATCCTGATGTCCCTTCTTTATAGGCCAAGGGTCATCAACTGTTCAGAGGAGACATAGCACAGATCAGGGAAGGACAGATCATGAGCTGGGTGTGATGGGCCCCCGAAGCCATTAAGCGGATATCATGTAGGGTCACCTCAGGAGAACTCACCCTCCCCAATCCTCCACGTTTAGGCCACAGAATTTTTGAATGGCTGGGAGAAGACAGAAAACAGGGATTGCTATGCAAGGTCATTTTGAAGGCCATCTTTGGTGCTGGCTCTACAAACTCCTATTCCATACACACAAAGTCATCTCTCCATCCATTCCTCAACTTTGTCCGTGGATTCTGTAAAGATCGATTGGACAGTTGCTATGTCCCAGGCACCCTGGGAGGCTCTGGCAATATTATTGTAAGATTGACCCCCTACCTGGGGAACATGTCTTACTTCAATCCAGTAACGGGAAGCAGTGCTCTAAACAAAGCAGTTAGGAGGTTTATGATTTTGCATTCTATGTTGTTTTCTCCCAAATGTTTTGAACTCTCCAATGCCCAGTATGTGTAGCCAATACAAACAAATAGCTGAAGAAATCGAATCAACTTGAGCTCTGAGTCAGTGAGGGCAACCGGGAGGCTCACCCGGATTCAGGTTCAGGATCGGGTCACTGACAGCGACCCGGATGCCCTTGTCACTTGTTATCAGAGGAGCCCATGCCTAACAAACCGCAACCCAGCTTCATGCTCCTGTAGGATTTCACCTGCTGGAAGCTCTGTGGTGAGAGGTCATGGCCTGATGGGAAAATTAGTGATGGGCGCATGGACAGAGGCAGGAAGGATCGTGCTGAGCCTAGCAGGGCCTCACGCTCCAGGAATAGTAAATTACTAGGTAACACTACAGAGGCTGCTGGGCAGTTCACTAAGAGGCATAATGTGCCAGGATTGATTTGGTCTTGCAGGATTTTTGTCTGAGGCCAGGAAGCGGAGCACCACCAGGTGTTAGAAAGTTTTCCCCCAAAACGGACCTCGAGCCTGGTTGTAAAAAAGCTGGGTCCTTACTGGTGTTAACTGAGACCAGAGCTGGATTTGCAGTTTCCTATACAACATATTCCTGTGGCATTTCTGAGAACAATTCTTTGGTAAAATACATTCCACACAAAATATCCCTAGTGAGGGAGACATGTGTAAAGAACTACAAAGCACAGAGACGTAACGATGCATTCATATAGGATGAACAATAAGTCTTTAGAACTGTGTAAGTTTCTTGAGCTCAGCAACTCACAACTGCACCTTGGAAAGTGATTCCTAAGTGGGGAAGACTCCATCTCTTCATCTGTGAGATGGTTGTGAAAATGACACCATAGGGAGTGTCTGGGGAATAAACGATACCTGAGCAGACACCAAGCACAGTCCCCACCCATAGGAAACACTGAGTACATTTTAACTCAATTATTCAATTATTCGGTCTGGCAGCTGCTGGCCACTGTCTCATTCCTAGCTCCCATGCTAACTTGCTGAGTGACCTTGAGCAAATGAGTTTACCTTCTGTGCACCTCAACTCTCTCCTCTATGTCTCATAGTGGTGTTCCGAATGTGTTCTGGAGTCCCTGCAGGTTCTGTCTAATCTCCCAAGACTCCTGGGGAAACGCAAGGGGACAAGGACTGGGCCTGCCACCTGAGCAGTGGTCCCCATGTGTTTTCTGGCTTTGCACTTCTGTGTGACATCTCACTTGAACAAAGATTTCTGGGTCCTTACAAAAAGTCTATCAATCACTGGTGAGATCTAAAGGCCTTTCTAGATCTAATAGTTTTCAGAGCAGGAGCTCATGGCTCATCCTTCCTGCACACAGATATTAGTGGTTGACCTAGAGGTCACACCTGGCCCCGCTGCTCTTTCCTGGACAGCCATGCATTGTCTCATGCCCCGAGTTCCTTCCACTTCAGTGCTTTTCCTCCCCATTGTGCCCTGATGCGATCATCCTAGCTGTTCAATCTGTCCATTATTCAGGATGCTTTCTTTGATCCCTGGGGTCATGAAAAACCCATTCCCCCCTCCTCAGAATGCCTCCAGCCTTTTGTTTATACTTCTACCACGTTTGCTTTTGGAGGAGTTTGTAGGAGTGCTTTATATCCTCTACGGGATCGTTAAGTCCTAGAAGGGCAGAAGCTCACTGAGGGTGCTTGTGTGTGTAAACAGTGGGTGTTCAATCATTGTTGATTGAAGAGAGGGCTGGATGAGACCAAACATCAGATTTTAAAACCTCTGGGTAAATGTTTATAACTTTGGACAAACTCAGGAAAAAACCATGGTTTTAAATTTACTGATAATTGATCTCCCCCTAGAATGAATATGTTAATGTAAATATTTCTAACCAAGTAAATGAATTAATAACCACAGAGCAAAGCCTACAGCATGCTTGATGTATTAATAGTAAATGCAATCCTGAGAAAGTGGTGCTTCCATATTGCTCTGATGACAGCTTCTAGAATCTGAGGGCACTAGCTGAATTCACACAATGGGAGACACCCAGCACAGTGATCACAACCCTTTTTCTCAAGTCAGAAAGGCAGCTTTGAATACAGACTCCTCCTTGGTCATTTTCTTAACCTCTAGGCCTCATTTTATTATCTGTAAAATAGGCATATGATAATAGTTATTGGAAAGAGAGAGTTACTTTAAAGATTAAAAAGATAAAGCACGTGATAATACCCTGTGTCTTGCACACACTGAGTGTTCAATATGTGTTATTCTTCAACATTAGCAACAAAACCAACACAAATAAAATAAATGAATAGGGAGCAACTTGATAGTCCTAAATTGCACGCAATACAGAGATTATCTTTACAGGAAAATAACAAGGTGCTGAAGGTGCTCAATGCAGAATTTTAAGCCACCAAGGATTATTTAAGCACGTCCTAAGGCACATCAGCAACATGAGGATCCTTAAATTTAATCCACAGATTCCCTGAATGTCTCCACTTATAAAGACCTGCAAAACCTCATGTGATTTGACCTTACTCCTATCACTCTCCTCTTCACTCAGATGACTCCAGTCCTCCTGTCCTCCTCTAAGGCACCAAGCATATTCCCTCTGCAGGGTCTTTCCACTTGTTCTTTCTCTGCCCAGCGATGGTACCTCCACACGGGAGCTATCCGTGTGGCTAGATCCCCTTCTTTCTTCACATCACTGCTCACAGGTCATCTCATCAGAGAGATGTCCCCTGACCCATCCCCCACCATCACCATCACCATCAGCATCAGCATCACTGTCACCTTTGGCCTGCTTTGCCCTGGTGACAACATTTGTCACCACCTGACATTTTATATTTTTATTTGTTTCCCAGGTGGTTATCTGCCCTCCCCACCTTGAGTGTAGTTTCCATGACACGAGGGACTTTGGCTGCTCTATTTATTGTGCAACTCCATCACTCAACTGTGCCCAGCACAGTGACAGGAAATGTGCTCAACAAGCAGTGGCTTAGTACAAGAATGAATGACTGCCAGCCTGGGTGAAACCATGGGAGTTTACCACTACCACTACCACTACCACTGATTCTGCTATTCATTTGTAAAATATTCTCCCTGGGAGTTACGAAACTACCCTCTCATTTGGGTCAAGAGTCTTACCCTATTAACATAGAAGCAGGAGCAACGATTTGTTTGGGAACTGCATTGGTGAGATTGTCCGTATTTACAACAAAGAACTTTACAGTTGGATTCATAGCTCCTGCCTAGGAAAAAACAATCATGGAATTGGTATTGACCAAAAATATATCATTGCACAAGTTTAAAACCGTACAAAACTGTCTTCATTATAGCCATGCAGTTAATCAACTCAACAGGTTAGTGTATACCATTAAATTAATTTAATTAATTATATATTCTATATTAATTAAATTAATATATACTATAAAATTACAATACTCAGACAATTATAATCAAACAATTTAATATTGATAAAACGAACATAAGGGAGAATCATGAAATGTAACCTTTCCATATTCAGGCAGAAATACACACACACACACACACACACACACACACACACATACAGGGTGTCAAAAAAATGTACACACATTTTAAGAAAGGGAAAAAACTATTAAAGTTGGAATACTCAATATATACTGATAACAAAAGATGAATACAAGTCACATTTGACTTCTGCAATATATATATATATATATATATAACTTGAAGGCCCAAAACACTCCTGTTTAAATAATAAATATTCATAATTTTTATATACTTCATGCATAATTTTTATATACTTCATGAAGGATGCATTTCACGACACCAATTGTTACTTTGCAAATATCCCGTGACTCCAGAAGGCAAGAAGTCTATTGGCTGACCACTAGGAAGAATTCCTTTGGTTCCGCCAAAGACACAGTCCACAAAGAAAATTAGTTTCCCTCAACCAAGAGCCAATAATGTTAATTAGGAAGCCATCATTTTCACTCCAAATTCAAGTTTACCATGTTGGAACTTTACAATAAATAGTATGACAGAAATCTATAAAATCTTTTAATATATACACATAGATCTGACTGACAAATTAGTTAGAAATAATATATTTTTAGTAAGAACAATTTATGGTTTATTTGGTTTTTTTGCCAGTTTCATTCATCAAAAAATAGCATTTCACTGAAAATATATCTCCATATTTAGTCTGTGATCTCTTTTTTTCTTTTAACTTTCCCTGTTCCCCTGTCTTCCTAAAATGGCAGCTTTTCATAAAACAAATTGAGTGAGTTGGTAAACAGAACAAACAAAGAAAATCCCTTTTTCCAAATTTCTTATTGCAAAAAAACTCTTCATTATTAGATTGTCCTATGGACAATACCGTGGCCGTTATTATTATGATACTAGTGAAGAATTGTGGTTCCTTGCTAAACTCCCTTCTTCAGCTTACACTGCTTAAGAAAGCTCTTCAATTTTCATAAACATGTATCCCGGAGCGGGAGAACAGCCTTGAAAACCAAGACATGACACTATTATTCCAAATGTAGAATGTGTGAAATTTACGTTAGTGCCAAATCTATAATAGAACCACTAAAACTAGTCATGTATCTGTTAATTAGTAATACAACCTGATACATAACCAAGCTTTTCAACTTCATCTAGGGCACATTCCAACTTCTACAAATGAGATGAGCTTGTGATTCAATTATAGCCTCTCTTTTCCTCCATTCAAACATTTTCAGTTCCCCTACCTCTTTCAAAAGCATTTTCCCCATCTTTTTCGGCTTGTCATTCCTCAAAGTTTTTGGAGAAATTACAAAACCTTAAATCACACTCTTTCCTGGGATAATAAAAATACTTTAAAATTGCCAGATGCTGTTGACTTCAGCAAGAGTAATCACAGCAAGCTGTTGAAGAGAGACTGACAATATTTTCATTATCAGGAAAGGATTAAATGAAACCATTCTTTTCCCATCAAATCACAGAACCACTATATGAATAGGAGCACAGACCTTTGGATATGGAATATGCACAGTCTTTGGGTACTGCAGTGACTCATCAAAGTAGACTGAGAATTCAATAGGTGGGACTTGGGTGTCGTTAAATTGGGCATATGCTAAAAAAGTGCCGCTTGGAGACCACCACAGAGCAGAGTGGGTACTGAAGATTTCCTCTGAAAAAAAGACATAAATTGTTCTGTTACAAGAAGTAGCTGATAAATTGGCTTTGGCATTCAAAATATTGTTCTCATTAGCTTTAGTAATTACAGTAGAGTTCAACTAATGAATCACTTTGCATTTGCTGGGCTTCCAAAATCAGAGTAACACAAATGAATAAAAATAAAATCTTCAAGGATAGATCTGGATTGCAAAAATAAGTAACCCGTTGGACTGTTATAGAACATTTTAGCACACAATATTTAATATAAGCCCTATATGTTTTTCTTTATCTTATGAGCCTCTAAATTTATGCCATAAAACATACTAAAAGTAAATTTCACACAAGGGGCTGATTCTCCTTTCTAATTTTCTAACAACATGCCAGCATATTCTCCTCAATTAGGTGGGTGGTGTGTGGTTCCATGCTATGGTGCCCAGAGTTTATTAGTCTTGGCATAAACAAGGTGTAGAAAGGATCGATTTAGAATGGCACAGAGCTCCACGAGACCTCTATTGAGAAATATCTTCTTGGCCTAGCCTAAAACTGAAGACTCCCTTGGATTAACACCCCCCTTGGCTGTATAAACTGATGGGTGAGAAAAGAGGGTCAAAGAGTGATACAAAAGAAAGGTCTTGCTTTCTATAACACTGTTGAACTCGTTCTCAATCTCCAGCAAAGGTAGCTCCTTCCGATACATATTATGAAGTCTACTCTTGGAACTCCCAACCCCTGGCTCTTAAAATGCCAGAACCTCTTTTACCAACTGGGAATGGAAGATTCAAGTAGACTAGATAGAGAGAGACTCCTATTCCTTTACGCTGATTTAATCCACAAATCTCACGTTCAGCTGTGAATGTAAGGGTAAAAACAAAAGCATAGAAGCTTGAATCTTAGAAAAGGAAACCATCTATTTCAATCACTTTTCTGATTCTTGAGGCTTCCTTACAAATTTCTCCCAAGTGCTTCTTTTCAGTAATAATAACAATAGTAATACTAGTTACCATAATAATAATTATAACAATAATACAATATAATAATAATAATCATGGTGAGTAGGTGGCATGTAATGAATGCTAACCATGCACCCGTCATTGATAAGCAACTGACATCTATTATCTCAATTAATCCTCTCAATAACTCATTGTACACACGAGCAAAAAAAGGTGGGTAAGCTTAAAGACAATAAGTAATTTGCCTAGGGTCACATGGACAGTGATTGATAGAATCAAGAATGAATCCAAACTTGTTTGGTGTGAGTCCCTGCTTTTTACTCTACTTGTCCCTTCCTGCCTTATTTCTGAACTTCTAGTAACAGAAAACCTTGTACTTGTTAAGGCAGCCTGATCCCACTTTGACTGCTTTATATAATTTATGTAGCACTGTAGACTTTACAAACATTGATTTAATTTAGTCTTCACAAAGATCCCTGAGTGAGTCTATTCATAGCCCATTTTACAGAGAAAGCAACTAAGGCTGAGAAGGATTGAGTGAACGAGGGACAAGTACTATAACACAGGCCTTGCAATTCCAAATCAAGGGATTTTCCCACTAAGGACTTCTTCATATACTGAGTTGATGTGTCACTCCTTGTGGCTTCTATCCATTGGTTCTAGTCTAAGGTCAAGACGCAATTACATAAAGTGAATACAATTACTGCAAGGTTGTAGTTTTTAAAATTTTTTGTAAGTACAGGTAGCACGTAGTGTTCTATGTTTTGAATTAATGGTTATTTGGAACACAGAACATATTTCTCCATCTCAATGATCATTAAAACTATTATTATAAAACTACTTCTGGTCAAACTGAAAGTCCTGAGAATGAAGGGACCATGGGTAGGGAGGATGGAGAAAACAGGGAAGAAAAGATTTCCAGCCCTTCCTGATACAAAGCTGTCTATGAGCATGGTTGTCTATGGTTCCCCCTCCACCCACACTCTGAACGTCCCTCTCTATACCCTAATGCCTTTCATCCCACCACTCTGACCTTCTTTACGTGTTCCCTGGACTTAGAGTCCTCCCCCGAATAGAGCATTTAAGTCACCCACCCCATGACAATTATTTGTTGGCATCTTCATTTCCCTCTCTGGTCTGAATTCCCTGAGTGCAGCAGTTCAGTGGCATTTGTGTTCCTAGCACCTGGCACAGCACCTCGCAGATGGTTAGCACTCAGTGTGAACTGCACTGAATTACTCCCCCCCCCCACTGTCAACAGTACTACTTCAAGAGGGTAAGGAGTGCTCCATTTTCCAAAACGATTTCTTTCTTTATCCCTTCTCATACTTGCTCACACTTGCTCTCATTTTGAGCTCTGGGTTAGGTAAATTACATTCATATTCAAGAGTGAATGTCATATATTAACTTCATACTAGGAGATAAAGTAGTCTCATTATAAAAAAAAGACACTATAACTAAAGTAATAATCAATTAGAAAATCATGAAATAAGACAAAGTAAAACTGGAGATATTCAGAGAGAAAGCTCTTTGGGGTCATTGGGTAGGATGAAGGGCACAAGTTCCAGAATGGAGGGTCCTTTGCGAATGTCCCTCCACCGTGTGGCACATGGACCTTGGAGCTTTGATCTTTCTTTTACCTATGAAGTAGCAATTCTTAAAATGTACTCTGTTTTGATCCCAGCAACTCGTCGTGGCTGTAGTGGAGAGGGTAGAGCCAACACATGGAGAAAGAGGTGTGCTCTTTTCTAAGTAGGGATCATTTGTAAATACACAAAACTAATCAAAGGAATATCCTTGTAGGAACTAGTCTCATTTTTAAAGACAAGCCCAGTACATTGGAGCGGTGAGGCCATTCTGCTTGTGAATGGCTTAGTCAGGAACAGGCAAAATGAGGTCCCTCCAGCTATTATCTACCTTAGAAAGGACTGTACTGTTAGGGATGTCCTTATCTTAGAGATGCTCAGCTGTTTGGAGGGAGAGCTGGGCCACAACTTTGGAAAGAGGCTTTACCGGGTTCACGTTGGGGATCGTGGAGGCAGTGCTGTGTTGTCCATCAAGAGTTGAAGATGTTTTTCAATTTCTGTAACTAGTGCTAGTAAATTTCATTGTAAGTTTTAATAATTTATTTCTGGGCCAGGGGAATCTAGCTTTCTTTTAAAGTGATTTTTTTTTTTTTTTGTAAATAATGTTGTTCATTTAATTAAACTTGACTTGAGCTGGACAACAACCAACATTAAGTAATGAAGAAAAATTAAGTTTTTTAACTATGAAGAAGAAATAATAGGATGAAATAAGGAGGAGGCTTTAATAAGTACAAAGAAACTTTGTGAACCATTTGGAACAGTCTCAAAATGACTGCTACCTTGGCAACTAGAGACATAAAAAAGGTTTTTCTAATATTGTCTAAGTTTCTAAAATGTTTTTCTAGTGTTTTCTAAAACATTTTACCCTAAAAGAGAAAATAATTCTTTTTCTCATTTTCAGTTCTGTTTTTGACCCATTTTTTTCTTAAGCCTTTCTACTTATTTTTTTTTCCTTCTTTAAAATAATAATAATAAAAAAACAACACTTATGATTTGTCCAGGTTCAAATGAACACAAATCTTACATAAAATAGAAAGCATTTTTCCCCCTCCACTCCTTAACCTCCAAACAATATGTTGTCATCGTTCGGAATGTTGCTGGAATACTTCGCTTTCCTTAGTCACTTCTGGGTTAGATAGGCCCGGTTAGAGAAACATCTGATGTTAATCTGGAGGCTTTTATACCCTGGTAAAGCAGAAAAGCTACCTACACAAAAAGGCCCTTTGTAGCAGTAGTCTGAAGACAATGGGAGCATTGAGGGACATTGAGGACATAAGCAGTACTAGCTACTGCTAAGAAATTCTTGTCTAGGAGATACCGAGTGTTGAGTGCTAAAAGAGATTTGATGACATTTTGAAAAATGCAACTGTTTTGAATGCCATGGACTTTCTCCCATTTTAAAGAAATGCTTGACTACTTTTAAAAACTTACATATTTTCTGATTTGAAAAGGCTTTAAAGTCTCTACCTTCATACACCCAGTCAGTTATTCCATTATTTATGACGTCTTCTTTCCCAGTCCATGTAATCCTCTGACTTGCTGAATTTGGTTCGTTTTTGACATAAATATCATTGTTCCAAACATATGCCTAGAAAGATGAAAAATAATATTGATAAGTAATAACATGTTATACTGTATCCTGAAGTTTAGAAAACATTTACCAATTATTTTGTCCTAAAATAATATTGGGATGCAAATGTAAAGATTACCTTAGGTTATTCAATTTGAGCAAATGAAGTCATTGACTCCCTTCTCCTCATATTCTTACATTATCAGTATACAAGATATAACCCAAAGTAATCCTAAAAACATTCTTAATATATTAAAAAGAAGAGGCTCACAGCCACTACTATTTGGATGCGAAAGTGTATAAGAAAACCTAGCAGACTGGCCACTTTTACAGAATGATGTATGCTTTGTATTTCTTCCTGAGAAGAAGTTCAACTACAGATAAACACTTTGTCTTCCTGTTTAGATTCTTTTGGACTTCCAACATATTCTTAGCACTATAGAACATGAAAATATATCTGTAGCGACACTGGGAAGGTCATGGAACTAGCAGAAAGCAGGCATGCCACAAAGAAACAAAGAAAACACCAACAGCGATAGCAAAACAACAACAAAACCTAAGTACAACAGAAATTAAAATTTAAGAGCTTAATAAGCATTTTCTCAGGAAATAAACAATTCCCTAATAGTAATTCAGAAACTTTCAAGAATTGCATTTACTGTGTTAGACTAGTAAAATATTTTAGTCAATAACTCTGTATTTGATAGTGAAGTTTTTGTATCCTAAGTGTCCGTTCTATATCAGGGTTAGTAGCTTCTACATATGAGAAATTTGAGCCATTATTTTTCTGACAATAGAAAAGACTGACTAACCAATTTATGACCCTCTGGTGACCACGTGATCAACTGTGTGTCATTTGGAATTCTTTCTTCTGTAATCAGCTGCCTGGAAAAAAGATAAAAGGAAACATTACCAAATGAATATATCACAGTGGGATTTCTTTTCTAAAAAATTATTATTACACTAGAAAAGCATAATAGATTTTATGAGGAAGTCACTGACCTTTTATTTAAGTCATAAATATCATATGAAGCTGTGTAGGAATGCCTCCATTTCTATACAAGAAAACAGACATTTTAGGCTCCTGTGATCGAGAGATTGTCTACTTGCTGTGGGAGCTCAAGATGAGAGACAAAGTAACATAAGGGGAAATTTTAAAAATTCCTCAAGTGATTTTAATCTATAGACAGCATTAGGAACCATTGAATTAAACAAACAATAATCCATTAATTGGTAACAGATGTGTTAAAGTTGGCATAGGATTCTGATTTGCTCATAGTTGATAAGTTTAGTAGAACACAGTCATCAAGTCTTCATGTCCAGGAAATGGAGCCCAGCATAGTGAATCCAGGGTAAATATTATCATTGGGAGCCACCATCCCCAAATGGGAAATGGAATATGAGATGGTTTACTTGGCCTGAGGACAGCAGCGTTGGTGTGTGAAATAAGGTCACTCAGTATTTGTTATTTATTCTAGGAAAGAAAAAGCAGAGGTGGGGATCCCCAGCTTTGTATTTTCTTTTCAATGTAGAATATTTCCATAGGTTTCTATTCTTTCCTATGTATTTCAAAACTTCCTATAATTGACAACTGTTGTCAAATCCACCACAACTAACCGAACAGCTGCAGTTCAAGTTATCGTGATTTGCAGCCATCCTAAACATGAAGAGGATGTATGATTAAACTCTAACCTTGCCTGAATGTGTGAGAATTTGATGCTGGGCGGGTTGACTGGAGGAAGCTGAGTGTTCTTTCAGGATGTTGAAGACCAGTGCTGAGACTCCCCCTTTAAAATGATTTGTATATGGTGGGACCTAAGGCTGGGAAGTGGTCTGGGTCACTCTGAAGTCTCTTCTAGGCGATGAGCTGTTTAACTCTTTGAAGGAAACACTTATTGAGAGTTTTACTATATGTAAAGCTGAGGCCAAGAAAATAAGGGGTTATATTACTGGATGTACAAGTCAGACATGTAAATCTACTCTTAAATTATAAGCTCTATTTTATTAACTTATGTCTTTAGTATATATAATATTACTTATACTTTTTAGTATTTGAAAACACTGAACATGAGTTTCTTTGAAAACATTTAATGGACTTATCTTTTACGACTGAGAATAACTAGTTCTCCTTTTGATGCTGAAATAATGAGGTTTTAGTGCCTGTTAAATTGCTTAGGTGCCAATCTTAAACATTCATATCCTCGAAATCAGTTATAAAATAACACACTCATAGGATTCTTTAAAGGTGACAGTAAGCAAACATTTATTTTACCTTCACATAGTTGTACTCTAAAAGAACAAACTGTCCATCAGGAGATACTGAATAATCATTTATAGAATGTCCAAATTGATCCTGTCAGTCAAGTAGAAAAAAGAACAATTAAACAATGCCATTTAACTACCTTATTGAGCACTTCCTATGCAGGGGGTATGGATCTCGACATGTGGCTTATGCTTTGAGTGTTCCCAGTCTAGGAGAGATGGCACATTTCCCCACACAAATAACCATGATGTAAGGTAGTTGGGCGTCAGGATTAAAGAACCAAGGAGGGAAGGATTATTTCTAACCAAAAAAAGACGGTTCTGAGCATGGGGGTCAGAAACAGAAAGAGAACGTTCTCAGCAGGGGAAACCGCAGGAGCAAAAACCCAGATGTGGGAAAGGGCATGCATATTTAGAGACTGTCTAAAGGTTAAGTGTAACCTGAATACAGTACAGGGTATATCCAGAAAAGTATAAGGTGAGAGAACATAAAATTAGAAAAATAGCTGGGACCTAAATATAAGAAGTGGAAATATGAACTATTTTTTTTGCATATGGACATGATAGAATTGTATCTTTTTTTTTTGTTGGTAAAAAAGCATCTCATAAAGATGCTCTGGTGACACAGTGACTGAGATGAGATGAGTTAAGAGGGGTGTATCAGCCCTGGACTTGGGCAATGCAGTGGTTTGGTCTACAGTATAGACATGGGGACACAGAGTACTCACTAACACAAGATTCAGCAAGGCCTAGAACCAGAACAATACAGTGGAAATGAAATCTGAGAGACACTTGACATTGCAGAGGGAGAAGCGACATTGTTGAGTAGTTAAGTGTGGGGGATGACGGAGGAATCATGGAGGATTCTGAGGTTTATAGCTTAAGTGATTTGGAGGAGAGCACTATTTACCAAGACTGGGAATGCAGGAAGAATAGGATGCTTCCAGTTTGCTACGAGAGGGAAGGGGGAATACTAGTTTAGCTTGGAATACTAAGTTAAAAATGCCCACAGACCACCTATGTGCAGAAACAAGCAAGCTATTGGAAATAGAGGTTTAGATCTTGGGAGGAAGTTAGTGTTTAAAGGGTGTATTAGAGAATCAAGGTCAGAAAGGAGAGTGCTGAGTCTGTAGAAGTGCATGAAATTCACGGAAGGAGAGCATGCAAAGTGAGGAGAGAGACCAGCAAATGAAGACAGAGTCCTGGGAACACTTACATTTAGGAGTATGGGCAGAGGAGGAGGAATCGTCAAAGGAGACTAAAAAGTAGCCAAGGCAGGGAACATTCCAAGAAGGAGAGAAAGATCCACTGTGCCATATGCTGCAGAGAGAGTCCAACAGCATGAAACGATAGTACTCAGGATTTGAAAGGTTATGAAAAAAAAAAAATCCCCAGAATCTCCTTAAAGTATGAATTAATTATGTGATTAAACATACAAATGTACTGTTCTCCAAGAAAATGGAGCTGTTTCCATATTCGGCATTGAATAGCAAGATATTATTTTCTTGTTTGTAGAGATATTCATGGTCTAAAGAGAGAAAATGGCTAGATCAATATTTCAAGCTGCTATTAAACATCAAAAATTATGCAATAAAAATATTAAGATTCAAGTTCACACAAGTACTAAATAAGCATTTCAAGGTTGAAAAAACATTAAGTGATGACTATTTCACTAGTACGCATTCATTTTTCCATCATTATTGTCAAGGTTTCAATTCACATTTAATTTTTGGTAGTATATATCAAAGAACTACTAAGTTTTCTTTCTGTCTTAACTCCCTTTGTATCCTAGGTAGAAAAAGATACTTTCCCATACGGTTTTAAAAAACAAGAATATCTTCTCAGTGCAATAAAAGTGCCCCACAACCTAACTAGAATAAACATAACCATAAAAAGCTACCCCCTCCCCTGAAAAATCCTTACCTGAAACCCATCGCAAGTTGTAAGCCTTCGTTCTAAAAGTATTTTTTAAATAATCATTTAGAGTGTAGGTTCTGCGACTGTCAGTTGTAGAATCATCTGCTGGTTGAAAAAAAGAGCGAAATGTTCAGTAAGATGGAATAACCTAGGTTTTGCATAATATAAATGAATGTCTACAATCTACACTCGTCACAAAATACAGAATTACACTCACAAAATACAAAACACATATTGAAAGATTTTGAACTGGGTGGATGGAGTAAAAATGTACTTCACTGTTAAAGCATTTGGGAGTGTGTGTTTCACCGTGTTATATTAGTGACCTTGATTACGAAGGACTAGATCAGTGACATTCAATGAAAATATAAGTACATTTATATAAAAACTACCTACCAAATATAAGTAGTACCTACCAAATATAAGTAGGTACATTTTCTAGTAGCCATGTTTTAAAAATTTTAAGATGAAATTAATTTTAATAGCACATTTATTTTAACCTAACATTTCTAAAATATCATTTCAATGTGTAATCAATATTTAAATGCTATTAATGAGATCTTTCACATTCTTTTTTCATACTAAATCTTTGAAATCCAGTATGTAATTTACAATTACAGCATATACCAATTGGACCAGGCACATTCCCAATCAACAGCTATATGTAGCCATATAGTAGACAAAAGGAAACTAGGTCATTGTTTATTGAGGCCCTGAGATCCTCTTCCAAGCTCTCTTGCAATGCACAGAACTTTAATACATGCTGATTGCCCAATTCAGGGATCTTTATTTCTATGGTCACTTTTCCTTAACTTGGTTGAAGTTTTCATAAAACCTTTCCCTTGGATTCTGTGACACCTCAGTTCTCCTCCTAACTCTCTGACCATTATTTTTCCGTCTTCTACTTTGATTCTATTTTTCTCCATTGACCTCTAAGGTAGAGATGTTTTGATATTCAGCCTTCAGCTTTCTGCTCTTCTCTTTATATATATATATTATTCCTTCCAGAGAACTCCAGAGAATGTGACTTCCTGGGTTTCAGTCATATTTTCCATTTAAATAAATGACAAAATCTCTATTCATTATCCTACCACACCCCAAATACATTTCCAGTGCTGTGTTGGGTCTTTTTAGTTGACTTGTCTCACACTAATCCTATATTTACCTTGTCTAAAATAATTGTCTTTCTTCAAAAATAAGTTTTCCCTAGGGAACTTGTGTGACTTTATATTTTTTTACTGGTGACACAGATTCAAAGTCTGAAAACCATTTTTGATGTGTCCTTCTTTTTTAGCATTATCTCCATCTAATCAATCCTGTTGACTCTTCCTGTGAAATCTTTTTTCCCAGGTATCCCTGCCATCAGGTTCTCTCCGATACAATCCCTCCACTGCACCATCACTAGAATGAGTTTTCTAAAATGCCACTTTCATCCTAGTGATCCTTTCCTCAAAAGCTTTTAATAATTCCCCATTGCCTACAGGAAGATTCAAGCTCTTTAGTTACTTGCGGCCTCCACAATTTGACACGAGACTCCCTTGTTACCCTCATTTCTGCTCTCTTTCTACATGAACCTTCTTAACTAGTCACACAGACCTGCCTACTGAACCCAATCGGTCTTCTGAGGTTTTGTCACTTCTCTTTCTCATCTTAAGCCACTTCCCTGCAATGTCTTCAAATGCTTCCTCAGCTATCACAATCCTCTACGCTCCAGCTCCCACCTCTTTCATGAAGACTTCAATTCTGCTCCTCTGACTCTGACCCCTACACTACTTATTTGGCTCTGGTCACAATGACTTCTGTCAATAACTACTTTTCTGTGCTTACCTGCCTACCTGTGTGGTCTACACAGCTAGCAGCGAGGTCACGTAGGGCCTTGTTTTTTCCCCCACCAACCTAGCACCGTTCTATGCCATAGTAGGCAGGCACACAAAACATTTTTGTTGATTGACATCATTTTTCTTCCAATAAGCATAGTCAGGCGATATGATTCCTCTTCCCTAACCCCCAGCCCTCCACTGATGACTAACAGCCTGAAGTCTTTTTCCAAATTCTCTACTTGTTCCACATGCACACAAACATACACTCACAAAATCTGCCACCATCACAACATTCCTATAATTGCAGTTCTTGCGCTTTAGGGATTGT
This sequence comes from Rhinolophus hipposideros, assembly GCF_964194185.1. Classification (NCBI taxonomy): domain Eukaryota; kingdom Metazoa; phylum Chordata; class Mammalia; order Chiroptera; family Rhinolophidae; genus Rhinolophus; species Rhinolophus hipposideros. The sequence goes on from NC_138052.1 coordinate 40,195,684, forward strand.
GAAGTCAGCAGTACCTTCTTTTGTTAAGTTTGTACAGCCTGTGGAAAAGTAACTCTCTTACAGGTAACCCTTTTTCAAAATATGTTCTTAATATTTTATTTCTTTGGATCTTATCTGACAACTCAGTCTTGTTTCTGCCTATGACACATTCAGTTTCAATAGATGAAATTGCTATACTTCACTTTATTACTTTATTGATTTTTGGGTAAGCCTAGCTGTTAATTAAGAAAAAGAATTGAAAAAAGAACTTTTTTTTTTTTTCAATTCAGGCCTGCATTTCACCTCTGAAAGTTAGTGAGATATTTGTGTTTGTAAGCAGACATATAGCAAGGGAGTAAAACCAGCCCTTGGATTTGTCAACATTCAAATAAGAGTAAAGCATTGTGCAATACAAAATATTATTTGACTCATATGGCCAAAGCTACAAATCTAGATCTGTTCATTAAATGCCCTCAGTTGTTTGTATTCATCCAATCACCCTTTCTTCCATTTCATACATCAAAGAGCTATAAACTGAGTACTATCGGAAAAATACTGTTGAGGATATATACCCTGCTATCAAGACCTGTTAGCCTAAAATGTATATAAAACACATCCCAAAATTAGTATAATTCAAAGTATAAATGGTTATAGACATTTGTGGTCCTAATATTACCTGCTGATGTATATATCTAGATAGACCTATAGAGAGAGAACAATTCACACACACACATATGTTGCAGTGACCTGAATGTTTGTGTTCCCCCAAAACTCATATGCTGAAATCCTAGCCCTCCATGTGATGGTATTAGGAGGTGGGGCCTTTGGGAGGTGATTAGATCATGAAGGTGGAGGCCACATGAATGGCATTAGTGCCCTTAGAAAAGTGACTCTAGGGAGCTCTCTTGTCCCTCTACCAGGTGAGCACACAGAGAACAGGTCCTCACCTGATACCAGACATGGAATCTGCTGGTGCCTTAGACTTCCCAGCCTCTAGAACTGTGAGAAAAAAATGTTTGTTGTTTAAGTCACTCAATCTGTGGAAGTTTGGTATAGCAGCCTGAACTAAGATTATCTATCTATGTATCTATCTATCTATAATCTATCTATAATGAAGTAGACATATCAACACATTTATCACTGACTCCTGATTTCATAAGAAGAGAATGAACTGAGTATCTGTAATAGATCACATACAGTGTTATCTCATTTAAATGCTGTCTCACATAAGGGTATTTGCTCACATTTTTCCAAATAACACACACCTGGAATATTAGCATAATTGAGGCAAAAGTCCCAGTGATGTCATCTGCTGCCCAGAGTGCTGCTCTTCACATTCATGATGGGTTCCTCACTGAGTACTTACCCTCTCTTGCCCTCTTCAGAGAATGCTGGGCTCATTTTCTCATCAGGCCATAGCTTTTCTAAAGCCATCATCTCTACCACACTCACACTCCTTTCTGCTCATAATGGATTTTGATCCATCTGCTGATATTCCAGATATTGACATTGACACCTCACTCTTGCTATGGCCAAAGACATCCGGGCAAGGCCCAGGCCACCCTTGTCTTGTGTTAGGTTCACTCAGCTTCCTTACAATGACCCTGCAAGTTGGCGTCCACACCCAGGCTACCCAGTCCCAGAACAGCACTGCTAAATTGGAACAAGTAGGCAACAAATGTTCGTTGTTTTTCACCTTGCCATTTGATAAGCAGCACACATTGGAAGACAGTTGTGAAACATCTAGATAAGCGAGTTTCTGTGAGATGTGAACGCCAAGTCCAGGTTTTGACCTTTAACAAGTTAATAGTTTGCTGCCAACTTACAACCTGTTCTGTCAAATACTGAAGAGGACACACTCACGGTTCTTCTTCCTGTCTACTTTCTCACTGAGAGGGCACTGCTGTGGCGACAGATGAAGGTCTTTGGCTGCTGTGTGGTTTTCCTGGTGGGCCTGGAACATGTCATTCATTTGTCTTATGAGTTCAAAGCACTATGCTAGCCAAGTAAAGGAGTTAATCATATGTTTCCCATCAGCAAATAGAGAAACTCTTAGATTCACATCTTCTTTAATTTTAAATAAAAAAAAGCTAACAACTTTATACTTCTTTGATGAGAGCAACTATTAGTTTGAACCATATGAAAACGCCATTTTTAACAGCTTCTAAGATGGTTGAACCTAAGAATAAATTCTCGTAAAAGTGTGTGGTATCTTAATGAACCATTGTTGTAGGAGCAACAGCACTTCTGAGTACAAGTAATTCCAGAATGGTAAGATCCAAGTAAGAGAGAAGCATAGGTCCATGGAATATTCCTGGTTTGACCAACAGTTACTTTATGATTACAGGATATGTTGAATATTTTTATACTCAATAATAAACTTTTTATCTGTATTAGGATATGACGTATAATATTTCTACTTCACAAAGATAAACTCTTTTTTTGTAAATAAATGGCTAATGAAATGTGATTAAAAAGAAATGTGCTCTTCACAGCTCATAAACTTATAAAGTTGTTAAACATGGGAAAAAGATATCTGGTTATAAAGTTCTTGTTTTCCATATGGTAATCAGCTAACATTTTATATTGATGCTAGGGAAATAAAATGAGTGTTACTTTAGAATTTGCTCTAGCAAAATAGCAGTCTTGACATAGGGACAGAGGAAAAAAATCAAGCAGGCAGAAGGAGAAATTAACTAGGAGGTTCCTCATATCCTGTGTTATCCAGCAGCATATGCAGACCACCGCCCCACTCTATTGATTCAACAAATGCCATTAAGGGGTTGGGTCCCTAGTGGCTTTGAAATCAGAGAGCCTGGATTTGAGCCCAAGTCTAATTCTCCCACTGGGGCTTTGGGAAAATTATCGAGTCTTTGAAAACCTCACTTTTTAAATCTATACAATGAAAATAATAGCCTCATCTAGGACATAGGGATTTGCCATGATTAAATGAGATAACATATGTAAAGTGCTTAGCTTAGGACCTAAAATTTAGAAAGCCCTCCAGATATGTTACACGATTTAGTATTGTTTTATTCTGAGCACGTGCTGGACGTTCAGGATACAATAATGAATAGAAGAGTGTCTCCCCTGGAGTCCTTACCAGTGGTGCTGAAATTAGGAATTTCACTGCAGTAAAATTATAGCCATTTAGTTTTGCCATGTTCATATCCCAAACGATCCTAATAAGACGGCATAAGAGTATCACATTGAGAAAACATCTGGAATAAGTACAATGTGATGATTTGCTAAGTGCTAATGAACATCACTTTCTTCCTTCACCATGTGTAATACCATTCATAGCATCCACACTGGGAGTCAGCAGTATGGAGGGAAAACGTTGGACTTGGAAGATGTGTGAAGAGTAATATTTCTCTGGTTACCATACACGTAGGAAGCATTAGCTTATAATCACAATCACCAGATTTGCCTTCTTAATAAGAGAAACATCAGGGTACAAGAAGTGGCCTCCAAACAATGCATTGGCATTGCATTTTTCTCCAGCTGGAGCTATAGACTATGGGATTGAATACTCTTAAGCATTTACCCTAAGATCAGATTGTCAGATGACCAAACTTTTGTTAGGAATGTTATCATTGTCTTTTCAAAGGTGTACTCTGAAAAGCCAACCAAATGGTACAATGCACATTTCCCAGAATAGCAACAATTTGGAAAAAAAGGAAACAACTTAATGGGAAGGGCAGGTTGTCTGTCATGACTCTAACTTCTGTCATAACTTCCTCTTCCTCCTCTCTTTTCACCCTACTCCATCCACACTAGCCTCTGGCTATTCCCCAGAAAGACTCAGCAGGCTTCTACTTCTGTCTCAAGGTCTTTGAACTTCCTGTAACCTCTGCCTGGAATGTTCTTCCCCTCAGACATGCCCATGGTTTGCTCCTCCTTCACCTTTCTCAGATCTTCATTTAAATGTCACGTTCTTTTCCTGGACAAACACCTGTAAACCCTCCACTCCAGCACCACCAGTTTACACTTCCTGATTCACTTTGCCTTCGCCCTAGCAAAGAACTAGGAGATTCAGTGCACACAGGAAGCAGGTACCAAACAGGGCCGCCAGGGCTTCTGTATTCTTTTTTGAAATGGAAATTGCTTTATTATTGTTTTTCTGATTATGGTCACTCTCTCTTTCCTTGTTAGGACTTTTGGGAATGAACAAGATTGGTACAATAATGGTCGAAATTAATATTTACAAGGCTTTTAATGTTTCACAGTGTTGACTGACATAAGTGTAATCCAAGGTGATGAGAAACAGCTGAAAGGTGGAAACTTCTCAACTGTAAGGATAAATGACCCACAGGCCCATGAAACATGCAACTGTTTTAGCAAAGGCCTAGTTCCTCTTGAACAATACTCAAAAGTAGTTGTAGTGAGATCAATGGAAGGTGTTACAATGCAATCTAAGAGTCTTTAGTTCATGTTAGAAAGAAAACCGATCAGAGAACATCAGCATTTGAGGAAGCTGAAAACTCTAACACTGAATCATTGAAGAACTTTTCAGAAAGATTTACAGGCATAATCAAAAAGGCTATTCTCTGTGACAAGTGTTTGTCTTCTGCGCTACAAGGAAAAATGATCATTGGAAAACAAAACTGCCACAAAAATTGCCCTTTCCAGTATCTGCCAGGCAAAACTTTTGAGTGTGAGACACTATTATAGTACCTGCCTCTGGGACTGTTAAAAGAATAAATAAGTTGAAAATCCATGAAGAATAATAATTACGAATGCTTACAGAATTCTTCCAGTGTGCTGGGCTGTTTTAGTCATTGTACTTACTTAGAAACTTATTCTCATCCCCATTTTACAGGTACTGAGGTGCAGATAATCATGGACAGTAACTGGTCTCAAGTCCTATGACTAGTAGGCACCAAAACAACTTCTGAGCTAGGCAATATGTCTCCAACGCCTGTAGTTATAACCACTCTCCTAAAGAAGCTAAGTATCTGGGAGAATAACTACACAGGGCAAATGCTATGTCGGCACTTTTTATGAATTGGTATAGATGAATCAAACTTTATAGAAGTGTTTGAATTCAATGTTTGGAACGAATCTCAGTGGGCAGGTAGGCAGTGTCATTTGGACTTGGGTAACTTGGTAGGTTACGTAATTTGTTCTAGTGCTCCAAAGTCAAAGGGTACCAATTCCTTCTGAGAACCCTACAATTTTCTCTCTAGTCTGTTATTAAGGATGGAAATTCTGTGACTTTCTGGAAAGACATTTGTACCATCCTCACTCTTTCTTCTTCCCTGGTATATACCGTAATTCTCATCATCTTTTTGCAAAACTCATAAAAAGTAGACATGCAAGCTTTTATAACATGTTTTTTTTTTCTTTAATGTTCCCTAGATTTAAACATAACACAATCCTGAACAACTCAGGCCTTGCAGTACATATTTTCGAATGAGTATGACGTTGTCTAATGAAAAGATTCAATGATTCCTTCTGTACAGCAAAGCCACCCTAGGGGCTTATTTTCCACCATGCCTTCCACTTCTACTTATCCCTTCTGTCACCCTTTACCATTTTCCTCAGCACTCCGAGCAAACAGTGGGCCTCAGATCCTTGCCTTCTCGATCCTTAGAGACTTTGTAAATGTCTCTTCTCCCTCGGCATCTCCAGTGTCTTTTCCCTGCCTACTTCTGTCCCGTCCTTAAGCATGTACAAGGTATACCTATATTAAAAACATTTAACTGACCCTGCTGCCTCCTCAAGCCGTCTCTTATTTCTCTTCCTGTATTTATCAGCAAATGTTTAAATAATACAGGCTACATCTGTGGCCTTCATATTCTCACCATCGCTCTTTACAGCTCTTGATCACCTTCCTTCTTACACCACACTCATTTCTCCCTCCTTATTGTCTTTAATGCTTATTTTCTATACCATATATTTTGCACATTAATCAAATAATTTTATATCATTTAAATATTTAATCTAGACAGTTGTCTTGGCTATAAGTAAGCTGAAAGGAGGAATTTATTTTATCTTTACTAAACAGCTGCTAGCACTGTACTCTACTGATAGGAGATATGCATGATCTTGTACTGGATGACTGGTCTTCACATTTATGAATGTACGTATTTTAATCAGAATTAAAGCAACATAAAAAAAGTTCATCAAAAAGGTTTTCTCACGAGCTCTAAGAAAATCCCTTTAATTCATCAAATACTTATCAGGCTGTACTAGGTTGAAGACTGTCCCTTCCCAAAATCATGGCCAGCTACAATGTGACCTTATTTGGAAGTAGGTCTTTGCAGATGTAGTTAGTTCAGATGAGGTCATAGTGGATTAGGGTTGGCCCAAAGTCCAATGACTGGGGTCCTTATAAGAAGGCCGTGTGAAGACATGCTTTTGCTGACTTGGAAGATGGAGAGGACCATATGGAGACACAGAGGGAAGAAAGCCAGGTGAAGATGGAAGCAAAACTGGAGTCATATAGCTGCAAACCAAGGATCACCAAGGATTGCCATTAACCACCAGAAGCTAGGAAGAAGCAAGGAAGGATCCTTCCTTGAAGCCTTCAGAAGAAGCATGGCCTTGTTGACACTTTGATTTTGGACTTCTAGCCTCCATAACTGTGAGAGAATAAATTTTTGTTGTTTCAAGCCATAGAGTTTGTGGTAATTTGTTACAGCTGCCCTAGAAAATTAATATGAGCACTCGTGTTTTCTTCAAGGTTCTGGGCACTAGAAATAAGAATGAGCAAAACATGAAAAAACTTCTGCCCTCAGAAAGCTTACATTCTAAAGGGAGGAGACATAGGAACAAGTAGTAAGTAAATAATGCCATACGTTAGGTGGTAAATGCCACAGAGAAAATAAAGCAGGGAAGAGGGATAAGATTGTCAGGTCTAGGGACACTGCTGTGTTCAACAGCTTGGTGGTGAAAGGTCCCACAGGTAAGGTGGCATTTTAACAGAGACTTGTAGGAGTGAGGAGGTGAACAACAGACAGCCCCAGGGAAGAGGAATCCTGGAAGAAAGAGAAGCAAGTATAAAATGTCTCAGGCAGGATGAATGAGCGAAGGGGAGAGAGTAAGGGAGGAACTCAGAGGTGAGATGGTGGGACTCAGATCACATGGGCCTCGTCGGCTATTGTGAGGACTCTGAGAGAGACAGGAAGACTTTAAATGGTTCTGAGCAGAGGAGGATGTGATCTGACTTATTCGTTTTCTATTGCTACATAACAAATGACCACAAATGTAGTGGCTGAACACAACATAGACATCAGCTCAGAGTTCTGCAGGTTGGAAGTCCTGCCTGGCATGGCTGGGTTCCCTGCTCAGGGTCACAGGGCTGAAATCAAGGTGTTGGCTGGGCTGAGTTCTCATCTGAAGGCTCTGGGGAAAAAGCTGCTTCCAAGTTCATGCAAGTTGTTGGCAGAATGCAGTTCCACATGGTTGTAGGACAGGGCCTTATTTCCTTGCTGGCTGCCAGCCAGGGGCTTCTCTCACTTCCTAGAGACTGCCCACATTCTTTGCCTTATGGTCCCCTCCACCTCCCAGATCAGCAGTGATATGTCAAATCCTTTTTTGTGCCTCAAATCTCTGACTACCTCTCCTGTGAACAGTTAGATAAACTCTGCTTTTAAATGGCTCAGGCTCATCCAGGTACTCTCTGTTTCTTAAAGGGGACTGCGCCATAGAATATATATATAATCATCAGAATTAAATCCATCATACTCACAATCTCAAAGATTAGGCAGAAATATGGGGGAAGGGAGGAAATTCTGGGAGTTATTTTACAATTCTGTTTACCATGATCACCTTATCTGCTTTGTTGAGAATACACTATAGAGAGATGAGAAATAGGGAGATTTTTGCAATAATTTTAGTTAAAGGTGATGGTATCTTGGACCAGTTGGTAGCAGCGAAGGTAGTGAGATATAGTAGAATTTTGAAAGAACATGAAAGTAGAAGTGATAGGATTTGCTCGCTAATTGGATGTTGAGTGTGAATAAGAGAAGAGAATTAAAGAGAACTGTATGGATTTTGGCTTCTGCAACTAAAAAAAATGGAATTGCTATTTTCTGAGAAAAGATGTACTAAGGGAGGAATAGGCTTGGGGGGATAAAGAGTTTTGGGGGATGTTACTTGAGAGGCCAAAAAAATTCAAATGCAGTTGTCCACTTAGTTGCGTTTCCACATTCAGGGTTCAGGAGAGGGTTCTGAAGATATAAATTTAGGTGTTGTCAGGTTATAGATGGTGATTAAAGCCATGAGAGTGGATGAGATCACCTAGTGGAGACGGAAGAGGTTCCAGTACAGAGCCTGGAGTAGCTCAAGGTTAGAAGGCAGACACAAGGAGGAACTCCTAAAGAGAATGAAAGGGAGCATGTTGTGAGGTGGAAGGGAGACTAGGAGAGAGGGCAAACCTAGAGAGAGGTGGAGAAGAAGGACGATCAACTGACAGGTCATGTGAGACTCAGAGGTAAAACTGAGCTCTGGATTTAGCAACACAGAGGTTAGGGATCTTAATGAGAACAGAGATGTTTTAGTGGCCCAGTGAAAATAAGCCTTAACTCAGTGAGTTTAAGAGGAAGCCAGGACAGGAATTGCAGGCAGTGATAATAGAAAATTCTTTGAGGAATTGTGTGGTAAAGACAGTAGGGAAAATAACTGGGAGATTGGCAGGGATGTGGGGTCCAGAGAGGACCTTCCTTCCTTCCTTCCTTCCTTCCTTCCTTCCTTCCTTCCTTCCTTCCTTCCTTCCTTCCTTCCTTCCTTCCTTCCTTCCTTCCCTGCCTCCCTTCCTCCTTTCCTTCTGATGTGAGGCATTACAGCACATTTATATATAGAGAGAAAAAATGATGATGCAGCAGGCAGGGAAAATAGCTGGAGCCATGTCTTTGAGTAAGTAAAAGTCAGGGCACAAAAGCGGCGTGGCCTTGGGCAAGTGCTGGGAGAATGCACCTATTGCCTTGGGAGAGGCAGTGCAGGTGAGTGTGCAGGTGCAGACAGGCTGGAGGGCATTGAGTATATTCTGTTGGGATGGCTTTCATTTTCTCATGAAAATAGGAAGCAAAGTAGTCAGCTGGGAAAGAGCATGGGGAGGGGTGTTTGTCCCCTTGATAAGAGAATCCACCAGGGGAATGGACAAGTGAGCCGGTGGAAAATACAGGAGGATTGCCAGGCCACTTAATGTTGGGTTACAGATTTTATTTTCATGCAGATTAATTCCCCCTCCCCCCAGGAATTTTACAATAAAGATTTGAGTCACCAATTAGATTATTTTTGCCTGTCAGATTGAACAGATAATAGCTTCTAAACATTGTGAGGTTATTTTGTTTGTGTTTATTTATTTTCTTATTTTATTTTGTTTAGTGGCCATTAATTATTTCAAGTCCTACTTTCCTGGGTCAACTTTTGCAGATCTAGTTTTTACCAATTATTTTTAAACTTTGCTCATTTTATTTTATGTTGACTGTTTCTGCCACGTTTTCTTGTTATGAATTGGATAAAATATGATAGTTTACACGAGCTTTTTGTGAGAAAATGGAGAGTAGTTCCCCTTAAATGTTCCTGACCCATTCTATTGTCTCAGATTTGTATTTTAAATGTTGTAAAGTCAATTCTTCCCTATTCATCATTACTTTGGATGATAAGAGAAAGCAAGTGCTGGGCTCAAAATGCCCCAGGATCAGAAAAGCAGCATCAAAACACCCTGCTTTGCAATAAACTCAGGCGATTAGAGAAGAAAGTGAGAAGAGGGGAAGGAGAGTTCTTTGGTCAGATTCTTTGGAGATAGGAGCTGGTTTGACATCTATTTTCTTTCATCAGTAAATGAAATCTTTCCAAGATATTGAAAAGAGAGCAATAATAAAATATATGCCTGTATAGGCCTCTTCCCCCATTTCTTTCTTTTAGAATACTCAATTCAAATTAGGTAATAAACCTTTCTCTTCCACCTTTTTCTTCCTTGTGCTAAGGAAGGAGGTTCCTGTTTGTCCTAGAAAGGTGAGTCTTGATTAATCCAGCCCCAACTAGGTACTACATTCTCCTTACCAGTGATCAGTTTAGAAGTGGACAAGTTACATAAATTTGGCCAATAAGACACGAGGGAAAGTCTGCCTTGGGCTGAAGGACTTCTATAACTGGTTTTCCTGCATGATATAACAGATTATGAATGAGGAACAGCATCCCCTTCTGCTTTGTGAAATAGCTGGGTAAGAAAATGATGTGTTGCTGTAACAACCACGCTTGACCGTGAGAGGACAAGGTTGAGAACCAAGGCCAACAACAGTCTGAATGAAAATGGCAGAGCTGAATGACAGAAAGAACTCGGTCCTTGAGGATGTTGTTGAATCACTGTGTTAACTGCCTTACTTCTGTACTTCCAATTATAGAAAATGTTAATAATGAGAAATACACTAAGAAAATTCCATAGCTTAAACAACTTTTGCTCAGGTTTTCTATTAGTTGCAGCCAAAAACATTCTGACACAGTCCTCGTACAGAATTGATGGGCCGTGAATTGTTGAGGACCACACATGGAGGGGAACTGCTTGCCTGGGAGCCAGTCTGATGGCTCCAGGATAGGAAAGTGTGTATTCAGGCCCATTAATGATTAACTCTTTATGCTTGGTTGGTTTCTGTGCGTACTGCCCTGGACAGCATTTATCATTTGCTCTTTAGTGCTTCCCTGGCACTTTGATCATTTATTAGAAATACTCATAGCACTTTTTATCATAGTTAATGTTTATGTTGCCCTTAATAATGTGAATTATTTGAGGACAACAGCCATGCCAATCATTTTTGTATCTCTAGTGACCAACAAAGTGCCTAGCATGTAGAAAATGCTCAATGAATATTCGCTGACTTGGAGAATTACCTTGACATGTGTGTGCTCAGTACATGATGCAGAAGACCCTCCTGAGTCCTGCTGTGGAAAAAGGAAGCAGATTCAGTAGGACAAGGGAGTTAAGTCAGAGGAACCACCACAGATTAGCTCTTGTGGGAAGGGTATAGTCATGAGGGCAAGAGAAAATTCTCCAGTTTGATTATCCAGCAAGCTGTTCAGGGAATCACGTTGTCTCTGCTCTTCCTCACTCTTCATGTTTGTATACATTAAGACTTACATACAAAATACATCCTCCTTTTTTATTTTCTTCCTACGTCTCTAATGCTATCAACCCCTCCAATCTACCATCGTCTCTTACCTGGAGAAACCACCCCTCACCCCATCCTCCATTATTTACACGGAGTCAGAGACTTAGTGTAGACATAGAAATCAGATCATGCCATGCCCATGCTTAAAATAAAGAGGAACTTCTTCCTGTGTCTCTCTGTCCTCTCTATCACACTATTTTAGTCCTAGCTTATATTACTGTCTGATATTACTCATGTGTTTGCCTACTACCTACCGACCTATGGATTGTAAAGGTCCATGGTAGCAGGCTCATCTCTACTGTTTACAACCAGATTCCTGTACCTGCATTAATACCTGCCATGAAGGAAACATTCAATATATGTTGGGGAGTTAACAAATACAACACCTGGCCACTATAGGGCCTTAACCCTGAAGAAGTTTTAAATGGAATAAAAGAATAAGGAAAATCACAGAGAAATAGGAGCAATCCACTAAACTGATGGACCTGAGCTCGAGTGCATGGGGCTTTAAAATAACCGAGGAAAATAAGAAGAGGAGGTGTCAGCCCTACAGAGATGATGTTAGGTGACAGGGGCCACCCAGCCAGTTTTGGGGCAGCAAGTGTGAGGTCAAGGAAGCAATGGGTAGTATCCACCTGATACTCACCCCACCTACTCTCTCATCCTCCATTATACATCCTAAGCCACAAGGCCCTCAGGGTGCCAGGAATAAAGTTCCTGCTGGCTTTGGCTCTGCCTTAAAGTCCTCTGCTTCTTGGGCTTTAGATGCTGAATTATGTGACCTGAGCTCATGGGCCTACTTACTTCCTCAGTGAACCAAATAATGACAAACTGTGCACATTTTGTGTACACTTAACTAAAGCAAGTGGTATATCATTAAGTTAAAAAAACAAACCAACAAAAAACTTCCTAGGGGGAGAGATCCAAGATGGCAGAATAGATAAACGCTGTGTTTGCCTCATCCTGTGAACACATCACAATTACAACTATATTATAGAACAATCAATCAACCTGGAAAACCATCTGAAGTCTAACTGAACAGAAGTTTTGTAACTTAGGATATAAAGAAGAAGCCACATCAAGATGATAGGAGGGGAAAATGCAAAACAGGTTGGTCCCACACCCATGTGCGGTGGTGGAAAATTGGGAGAGATATCTTGGCCACAGAGGTTCTTATGGAGGGATGAGGGACCCCAGCCTTACACCAGGCTTCCCAGGAAGAGGAGTCCCCACAACATCGGGCTGTGAAAAACAGTGCGTTTCCCACCAGCCAGGTGGGACAGAAGCTTGCAGGAAAACCAGACATCCTCTAAAGGGCCCACACAGGCACTCAGCCTGGGCTCTGGTGAAAGGACAGTGACACTGGAGGTCATCAGAGACAATAGGAAGGAGACTGAGTTGTGTAACTTCGGGGTGAGAACTGGAGGGACAGTAGCTATTTTCCATGTGCAGGGCCCTTCTCCCATGCAGCTGGCAGGTGGGCGCCATCTTTCCTGTGTTGAGCCCTCCCCCCATAGGCCAAATCTGAATCTGATTGCTCTGGTGAGCTCCGATAGCTTTACCCTCGTGACTCACAGAGGCCCTACCACACCCAGCTTCATGCTGCAGGAGGCTTTATCAGTGGCTCAACCTTAAGGGAGCCAGCAGAAGGCAGCAGTCCTCAGAGTGTCCTGGCTTTTTGCAGAGCTATCCCAGATCTGGTGCCAGCCATCCTCAGTTCACAGTGTGGCCTCTCCCATGTGCCTCTAGGTACAGCACAGGCAGCAACCAACCATGGATTGCTTTGTAGCTCCTACCAGGTAGCCCCTGGCTGGTCACAGGCAGTGGGTGACCTGAGCCTGCAATGGAGACCCTCCCAAAAATATACTTGGAGGTTGCTTCAGACCACAATTAGCCCCACAAGTGGCACACCCAAAGAATGGTCTCAGCAGGGACCAGAGCCTATTGGGGTAAATACCATCCCATGGGGTAAGCTCCCCGCAAGCTGTGGACATGGCCAAACCCCATAGCCAGTCAGCCTGAGGGTCAATACTACCACCTACTGAAGTGTCAACAATCAAGGCTCAACTACAACAGGAGGGCACACACAACCCACATAAGGGGCACTCTCAGAGCACCTGGCTCAGGTGACCAGGGAATGTGCCAGTGGGCCCCACAGAGCACCTACTACATAAGGCCACCGTCAAGACTGGGAGATGTAGCATATCTACCTAATACATAAAAACAAACACAGAGAGGCAGCCAAGATATGGAAATATAGAAATATGAAAAACAGAAAATGAAATAACAGGAGAAAACTCCAGAAAAAGAACTAAAGGAATGGAAGCAAGTAACCTATCAGATACAGAGTTCAAAACAATGGTTATAAGGATGCTCAAGGAAATTAGTGAGAAATTCGACAGAGAGATAGCAAACATAAAAAGACAAACAACAACAAAAAACATAAAAACCATAAAAAAGAACCAATCAGAAGTGAAGAATACAATAACTGAAATGAAGAATGCACTAGAAGGAATCACCAGCAGACTAGATGAAGCAGAGGATCGAATCAGTGATTTGAAAGACTAGGTAGCAGAAAACACCCAATCAGAACAGCAAAACAAAACAAACAAACAAAAAAAGAATCCAAAAAAATGACGATAGTTTAAGAGACCTCTGGGATAACATCAAGTGCAATAACCTTTGCATTATGAGGGTACCAGAAGGAGAAGGGAGAAAACAAGGGAGTGAGAACCTATTTGAAGAAATAATGACTGAAAACACTCCTAACTTGCCTAAAGAAATCGACACACAAGTCCAGGAAGTGCAGAGTCCCAAACAGGATGAACCCAAACAGGCCCACACCAAGACACTTCATAATTAGAATGGCAAATATTAAAGACAGAGAGAGAATCCTAAAAGCAGCAAGAGAAAGGCAACTAGTAACTTATAAGGGAGCTTTCATAAGACTGTCAGGTGATTTGTCAACAGAAACTTTTCAGGCCAGAGGGGATTGGCATAAAATAGTCAACATGATGAAAAGCAAGGACCTACAACCAAGATTACTCTATCCAGCAAGGCTATCATATAAAATCAAAGGACAGATAAAGAGCTTCCTAGACAAGAAAAAGCTAAAGGAGTTCATCAAATGAGTATTACAAGGAATGTTAGAAGGACTTCTTTAAGATGAAAAAAAGAAAGAAGATATTAATAATAACATGTCAATAACTACATATCTATCAACATTTGCTTTCAATGTAAATGGAATAAATCAAAAGATAGGATGGCTGAATGGATAAGAAAACAAAACCTTTACATATCCTGCCTACAAGAGATTCACTTCAGATTGACAGACACACAGAAACTGAAAGTAAAGGGCTGGAAAAGTTATTTCATGAGAATGGAAACAAGCAAACAAACAAAAGCTGGGTAGCAATACTTGTACCAGACAAAATAGACTTTAAAACAAAGGCTATAACAAGAGACAAAGAAGGGCTCAGTAATGGTACTTCTTCGTATTTATCTGAAGAAACCCAAAACGCTATTTTGAGAGGATAGGTGCATCCATATGTTCATTGCAGCTTTATTTACAATGGCCAAGACGTGGAGGAAGCCTGTGGATAAAGAGGAGGTGGTACATATATGCAATGGAATATTGCTCGGCCATGGAAGGGAATGGGTTCTTGCCATCTGTGGTAGCATGTGTGGACCTGGAAGGTATTGTTCTGAGTGGAGAATGTCAGACAGAAAGACAGGTGCAATGTGATTTCACTTATATGTGGAATCTAAAGAACAAAATAAACAAACAAACAAAATGGAAACAAACTTATAGATACAGAAAACATTTTGATGGTTGCCAGATGGGAGGGGGGTTGGGAATGGGTGAAAAGGGCAAAGGGATTAAGAAGTACAAATTGATTTTTACAAAGTATTCATGAGGATGTAGGGTATAGCATACGGATTATAGTGAATAATATTTTAATAACTATGTATGGTGTCAGATGGGTACTTGATTTGAGGTGATAGATGGGAGGAGGGTTGGGAGACAGGGTGAAAAGGTGAAGGGATTAAGAAGTACAAATTGGTAGTTACAAATAATCATGGGTCTATAAGGTGAAGCACAAGGAATATAGTCAATGATATGGTAACAACTGTGTATAGTGACAGGTGTATACTGGATTAGACAGGGGGATCACTCTTAAATTATACAGATGTCTAACCACTATGCTGTATACCTGAAATTAATATACAATAATATTGAATGTCAAAAAAAACTTCATAGGAAGTTATAATTTTGAATTACAATATAAAAGTGCAAATACAGTACTTGGCAAAAATAAAACAGCTAACTCAGATGTTCAAAGTTTGTGGTTTCAGTTTCCTCTCAGATTGGGAGACACACCCTCTTTTGGAGGTCATAATGGAGCTGTGATGACTAAAGGTACAAATATTTACATGATACTGATTTACAACAATGAAAGGGTTAGCATCAAGCTGTAAAGCAATAATTAATCATTAACTTAGAAAAACTCTCACCAAAGCAGTTCTTTAAACAGTTATTCATGGGAACCAGCTGACTCGGGGAAGGCTCAAAGTCAAGACTTGGATAACTTCTAGTACTCACTCGCAAAGCCCTAAACATCTCTGCTTCTATTTCTTTACCATAAAGAGAAAAGATATTAATGCCTCTCTCTGACATGTATTGTTCCATGGCGAACAAATAAAATAATAGAACATGCATTAGAAACAAAGCCCAAGTGTAACTCAGGGCAAGTAGTAAATCTGGACCTACTACTACTACTAAAAATAATAAATAAAACCAGTCAAAATTGTATGTTCTCAATCGTGGGCTGGAAGGTGTTGCCTATCCCAAGCTGTATATAAGAAAGGAAGTGACAGCAGCAGGTGCTTCTCCTCAGAACAGGTAGCATCCAGGGATTAGCAGTCATGAAATTTTAAGTATATAAATGGGAAGTTGTAACATTTTTGCTAATAGGGTCTCATTAATTTTATACTTGATTACAAACTAACAGAATGATTTGGGTTTAAGCGTACCAGCTCTAGAGTCACATTGCCTAATCCCAACTCTGTGGAACTTTGAGCAAGTTCCTTAACTGTTTTGGTAGCCAGCCTCAAAAGATGGCCCTCAATGATCTCCACACTAGTGTCAATGCCCTTGTGTAACACCCTCTCACACTGTATCGTGATTGCTTTGTGTGACCAATAGAATACAGCAGAAGTGATGGTTGTATTCCATTGGTCACACTTCTGAGGTCAGGTCATCAAAGGCACTGCAGCTTCTGGCATGGTTGTTCTCTTGGATCCTTCATTGTAAGGGAACCCAGTAGCTCTGGCACTCTATGGAGAGGCCCACATGGTAGGGACTTGAGGCCTCTAACTCATGTGAGAGAGCTTAGAAGTGGATCCTCCAGCCCCAAGTTTTCAGATTGACATCTTGACTGCAACTTCATGAGAGACCTTGAGCCAAAGCCACACAGCTAAGCCACCGCAAAATTCCTGACCCACAGAACTGTGACATAATAAAGGTTTGTTGTTTTAGGTTTTACAGTAATTCGGTGTGCAGTAACCGGTAACCAAAACACCTTCTCAAAGTTTCTGTAAATTGTCTGTAAAAATGGAGATGATAATGGTGCCTTTCTCAAAGGGTTGTTGTGAGGATTAAATGAGAAGTATATTGAAAGTCCTCAACCCCACATGTGGCACAAAATGAGGACATGTTAGCTGTTGTTTACACCTTTGCATACTTCTGTTCCACAAGCAAGGTGGTCCTGCATGCATTTATAGTCACAGTCTGTCGGCCTCGGCACTTTGGTAAGTCATAACATTTTATTTATACAGATCTTGCACTAGTCAGTCCCTTTACTTTGTCTTTCTCGAACCATCAGTTGGGCAAACAGTCTTCCCTTTTTCTCTCTGATTGCTTTTGGGATGGGAGGCAAGGTGTCTAAGAGAGAAAACTTTAAGGCCCCTGCTACGGCTAGGGAACCAAAAGCCAAAATAGTTGGCCTAAAAAAGACCAACCCACTGACCTCATGAGCACTTGACAAAGGTTGACAATAGTTAACTGAGCTAGCTGGAGTCAATTCGAGCTTTTACAGAGCTCACTGTTTAGAAATTGTCCTCTGAAATATACAAAGCTTTCATTCAGGTTCATTTCTGTGCTTTTAAACCTGGAATAGATCCTGGACTTCCTCAGGCAAACTTCATAGATGTTATCTTTTCTTTCTCTGATTATTCCTGTCTCCTTCACATTTGGGTTTTCTTTTATTACTGATAGATGGGTGAGCAGTCAAATTTCCTATGCACTGAAAGAAGGTATTGAAATTTTACTGCTAAAGCAATGAAAAGAACAAAACAAACAGATAGGTTTCTATCCCATAATAAAACTCAATAATAAAACTACTTGACAAATAATAAAATGTCATAATAAGACTGTTTGATAAATATTAAAAAAAAACTCAGCCTATAATATAATATAAAGGGGGGAAAAGGAGGATCATAAATACTGAGTGAGGATTTATTGCTAAGCCATGAGGATTACTGTAATTCCATTATGAGTAAAGTATTTTTATATATTTTATTGCTGATTCTCTGGAAAACTGAATGTTTAACTATGCAATATCCTTTTTTAAATAGGATATTTGAGTAATTTAAAACAAAATACAATCCTCTATTACATATACAGAAGGAAGTGAACTTTTAATTTTGGTTGGTGAAATGCATAATTTCTGATCTCAAGGATTTTTTATTCTAAAAAAAATGAGACTAGTATTAAGCAGGTCTCTCTCTCTCTCTCTCTCTCTCTCTCTCTCTCTCTCTCTCTCTCTCTCTTATACTACACCCCCCTCCTTTCTGGGTGTGTATAGTTCTGCTGAAGTCATTGCTTCATATGAAAACACTTAACCTTCTCGTAGAAGGTTCATCCCTCTCTCGGGGGATGAACGTGGGTTTGCTCATTTCTTTCTCTTTACTTTTGGCTGTTTATTTCTTTGCTTTCCACATAATATAGGACTTTTTCTTTCTATCAAAATCTTCCTTCCTTCCTTTTCTTTTCTTTTTTCTTTCTTCTCATTTATATTTCCTCTCTCCCACCTCCCTTCCTTCAGACATTTGTTTGAGTTTAAACCTATATTAACAATATGAAAACACTTCTTGGATAATGACTCTGGATTCTTTGTATGAATGCTGTCCCTTATAGTGGCATAGACCAGGAATGGTATTGCTGATTTCATGAAAATGTTGCATTCCTGAGCTTTCATCTCTCTCCCTTATAACAAGGCAGGAGTTGAAACAAGATGATTTCCATTTTCTCCTCAAATATACATACTGTACATGCCAATTAAGAAATATGAGGGGACAAATAACTTGAGTGATGGTGTAAAGAAAGCACACAATGAAACCACATCTCCACTCAGTTGCCCAAGAGATATCCTTAGCCACACTCCTCTCCCTTTCTATGTGTCCAGAGATCAAAGTCTAATCGTTCACCCTTTTGAGTAATTCTGCAGCTTCCATTCAGATCTGCACCATCATTCTCTTGGGACACTTCCCTTGCTCCCCCTCCAGACTTGCCCCACTTCAACCCACCTTCTCACTTTCATGCCCAATAGTTCAGACATGCCCAGAATTCTCCAGCAGTTCCCTGTCACCTACAGGTTAAAATCAAAGTCCTTTTCCTGCTGCCCACCCTCCTCTCTTGCTAAAAGTTCTTTTATAACCCCAGATTAGAGGATGTGATCTTGTATCTCTGTCTTGACACACAAGGTATTCACCTTTTTTCCCCAGTAAATCTTATCTCCAGAAACTGGTGCTAACCATTTAAGCCTTCCCGCAAAAGAAACCTCTTAATGAGAGTTCTTTCTGTACTTTCTCAGAAGCGATCCTTCCAAATCCCAGTGAAGTTTGCTCAAGAACTTGAAATGATCTTGTTGACTCATAATCAACATAGTTAGGTGGAAACACGTGAATCTTTTGGGAAGTCCTCATCAAGAAGGCACTCTTGAAATACTTGTTCAAATCTCATTTGGAGAGGATTAGTGCTCTTTAAGGAAAATGACAAGACAGCCCCTCCCCAGGCTTCACGCTTCACCCAACAAAACAAACAAAACAAAATAAAACCCATGTAATTAAAGTGACCAAACCCTATGGAAGGCAGTTGCATGACCAAAACCCCTAGGCCATTTCACTGCCCATCACAAGTGGCTTATTAAAGTACAGTGTTCCTTCCAAGGTTCCTTAAGGGAAGTTCTGATAATTACGGTTTTACCCATCATCCTTCCAGTGATATTGTGATGCCTCAGTGATGCTTTGGAGAAAAAGCAGGTTATTCTGGTTACTTTGACTTGCTTGCATATCTGTTTCCCACTAGACTACTACAAACTTCTTGAGGTCAGAGATCTTTATATTTATAAAATTTGATCTTTGTCTTTTCAGCAGACTAGCACAATACCTGGAACGTGATGTAAGCCATGTAAATATTGATTGATTGCATGGATGGCCCATCCTTTGGCTTTGTGTGTGTTGTTGTTTAAATGTAAAGTATCATTTTATGAAAATAGTTACATTTTAACAGTTCACAACCCAGGGTCAAATATAAGTGGACTGATGCCTGCTGTTTAACAGTCTAAAATGGTGGTAATCATTGCTTTAAGTAACTGAAAGTAATTATCAGTAGGTCAACAAACTCAGTTTTTAACCTTTGGCTCCTTTGCCTTGGCCTTGAAATTGCTAGGCAAGCATGGTTTTGATAGCTCTATAAACTAATTCTGTAATGTCACCTGGACATCTGGATAAGATGACATGGGTATATAGGCACTGTCTACACATTTCCTGGTTGACTCGACCATCCAGACAGGATGCTTCGGCTAGCTGTCCTGGATGTGTAATACTGTCCCGAAATGAACGTAATATTTAAAAGAAAAATTGGGCCAGAGGAGACTTTAACTAGTTATTCTCACTTGCTTGCATCCAATAGTGCGTTTTCCATTATATGAATGGTTTGTATTAAGGGCTGGGGTTCAACCGGAACAGTTGACCAAGCTACAAGGACTGAAGTGACTTTAAATGAAAGAATCCACCAAACATCACTGATTCTACCCCCTCTGAATATGATCGTGCAGTACAGCAGCGTTATGATTTAACTCTGAAATACTTCTTCTGTAGTTATTTTCCTGCACCCGGACTCTCCAACCGATAGGTTGCCATCATCCCTGAAGGGAAACTACCTGGGTGCCCTGTGAACTGTCTTTTCTCAACACTGCATTTTGGGGCTTCCTGTCTTATTTTTTTCCCCTCCCATTACGACATCCTTCACTGCTGCTTGGGATCTTTAAACACTGCGTCTTTTCCTTTGAAGGTCACAAGCACGAAAGCTTTTTAAAATTTAATGTAAATCTAAAACATATTAAATTCAATAAAAGGAAACCCTAAGACTTCCCCCGAATTTAAGGAAGTACCTATCTGTCCCGCATAAAACGTGGCGGCTTCAAGGTTCTGGCAGCCGGGACACTGGAGACCGCGAAGTGAGTGTCGCGGCTGCACGAGAAGCAGCAGCGCCTGGGAAGCCTCAGCTAAGCCCTGGCGCACTGGTTCCAGTACCAGCAACATCGCGTGTTCTCCTCAGTGGGGTAGACCAGAACCAGATCCTGGTCTCCACCGGCCTTATCTTTTTCAAGTGTTTCCAACTTACTGTCTTTGTTCAGCAGAACCACGGGCACGGTGATGATGGTGACGAGAGCAGCAGTCCCCAGCAGTCCCAGGAGAACCTTCCACTGTGTCTGCAAGCCGGTCAGATCATGTCCGGTTAGAGCGCGCCCTTTGGCCCCAGTCTGGGCAAAAGGGTCGGGGCCTGGGCTCCACCTGGGGCAGCGGGATCTGCCGATGGGCGCGCATTGCAAGAGGGGTACGGTGAGCTGGGAGGGTGTGGAGCGAGCCAGTCAGAGGTTTCAAAGAGCCGTTGCTCTTGAACTTGTGGCATCTGAGCACATTACGGTTTGCTTCTCTTCGCCTGCACGTCAAAAGCCGTGAGGGTTCGGGGCGTGCGTTTTATGGGTGGCTCTCTGGGTTCTCCAAGGCTCAGCGCCTGGGTTCTAGCAGAAACGCCCCAAAACGCCACAGGTCCAACAGAGAGACAAGAGCTCTGGGATGTCCCTTCACCTGTCAGAGGGAGGTCCTGGAGCTTCCGCCTAATGAAAGCCCCTGGTACCGTTCCGTGGGCTTTTGGGGACAATTTGGGGAGAGTATGGGAAGAGGAACCTATAATTCGACCCTGAGGCTGGGGAGCTGCGGAGGCGCTACTCACTCACCTTCATCGTCGGCTTCTCCTCGGAACTGAGCGTTCGGAGCGGGAGGGCAGGCAGAAGTCAGAGGAGCCGCGGAGACGCGCGTCTTGCTCCACCGCCGCGGAGTCACTCAGCGCTTCCAAGATTCGGCCCCGAGTTAAACATTAGTGAGCGCCCAGCCCGCTCGGTATAAAGGGCCCGGGTGCAGGCTGTGGGAGAAGGCGCGCAGGCTCCGGACACTGGCATCCCGGCCGGGGGGCGCCCGAGAGGCACTTCCCCCGGGTTGTGCGGGGCGCTGGGCGACAGCCGTTGTGCGCAGGGTGCGGGGGCCCGGGGATGCGCGAGAGTGGTTATGAGAGTCCCAGCAGGAGAGAGCCGGTCCCTGCATTCGATGCGGACACCCGAGGTCTTTTTAGCTGAAAAGAGCTTTGGAGCTCTGTTCCTGAAACGTCGCGTGGACAGGCTAGGGAACCTGGCCCAGAGAGGGCACGGGGCTCTGCAGACTCACACAGCTCAC
Source organism: Rhinolophus hipposideros (assembly GCF_964194185.1). Classification (NCBI taxonomy): domain Eukaryota; kingdom Metazoa; phylum Chordata; class Mammalia; order Chiroptera; family Rhinolophidae; genus Rhinolophus; species Rhinolophus hipposideros. The sequence continues at coordinate 40,217,577 of NC_138052.1, forward strand.
TACTGGCAATTGGAACTAAAATATCTGGAAGACAAAGAGACAGAGAAAAAGTGATTGCTCACTTGTGAATGAAACTTAGAGGCTAAGGATCTGGACAACCCCCCCACCCCACACACACACACACACACTCCAGGGAATTCCCGACTTGCCTTTCAGACTTACCTTCTCATCAAGATGCCAAAAATAACACCAACACTTATGTGGAACTTACTTTTCCGCAGGTGTTGTTCTAAGCATTTGCTGTTATTTTACAGGAAGCAAGCCTAGGCACAGAGAGGTTAAGTCACTTGGCCATCTCAGGCAGCTAGGAAGTCCGGAGTTTGTTTTTAACCACTGCTCCACATGACCTCTCATTTTCCAGTCTTTTAAGGATTTGGAGAAGAGAAAAAAGTCAGGTATGGCTTTTCCTTCCCCTAGCTCCCCATTATGCCCTGTGGGTTTGTTCATTCATTCCTCTTCACATCCTCCCATTTATTCCATCCATTCCACTAATATTTGAATGGCTACAATGTACTAGACCCCTTTCTAGATGCCAAGATAGAGAAATGGAACAAGACAGGTGAGGCCTGTACACGTGGCAATTTCACTATAAAATACATAGGTACATATTTGCCTTTATGGCCCCTCTATGCTTGCTTCCTGTTTTGAGGATAAGTGCTGCTCCTACCCTCTAGAAATCCTCTTCAGTTTGTTCACTGCAACTGAAAAGCCAAGCCTCTCTGTCCATAGTTAGAGGCAAAAGATTAAAAATGCAAAGTTCTATGGGGCATCAAAAAATTATTATGAATAAATTCACATTTCCATTCTTTATCTCCATTCCAGAATTTGCTTTTGCCCTCAGATATTTTTTCTTCTTTTGACCACTGGTTGCTTATGATACGTCCATACACTCACTGACACCCACCTCCATAGGCTCAGACTGAACTCTTCATCTCCTCCATCAGCCTCACTCCACCATTCTCTGATCACCACTCTCGTCATTAAAAGTGTCCCCATTCACTATTCACAAAAACTGAAAACTTCAGTCACCCTAGGTTTTCTTCTCCACTCTTCTGCTACATTTTCTTGGCCACCAATTCCTCACCAATTCTGCCTTTACAAATATCTCTCAAATCCATTCCCTCCTCCCTCTTCCAACTGCTGATAAAAGTGAGTCAATAGTGTTCCTGGAGCTGTGAGCTGGAGCTGTGAAGAGAGGCCATCCAACAAGGACTACAGGGAGCCATCTGGGGGGCTTAGTGTGGCCTCTGCTATCACCAGTCTGTACACTCAGCAATGGAGGATGGAAGCTACAAGTCGTGGGGAGGGGCATGCATACACTTGAGCCCATGCGTAATCTCCATGCCTACACCATGGCACTGTATATCCAGCAATCTCTAGGGGAGGCTGGAGGGAAGTTGGCTGACATCTGTGGGATAGATCATCTTGTTCTCTGGAGGGTATGCCATGAAACACAAATATCTTCACACTCTGTACCCATTTCAAAAGACTCTTTCACATATCTCCCCCACCCTGACCTCTTTGTCACTAGTCTGCCAATCTTGTTTTTTTTGTTCAAGATTTTGGAACAAGCTGGCCAACACATTAGCCACCACCCATGAGTCAGTGTAATTGTATATTAGGTCATCTCTCTTTCTATGCAAAATGGTTAAACAGATGTACTTCTCAAAGTTCTGTCTGTTAGGAAGATTTCTCTTTCTTCTGCATTTCAGCGCATCCTTGAGAGAGGCTGTGATGCAGCAGACATCCAGTTAGGACTGGTACCAGCTTACTTTGCATAGAGCCGACTCTTTTCCCTCCTCTGTTGCTTGGTTATATGATACTCCCCATGAAAACTTAGGCGTGTGTTGAGGGAGAGACATTGAAGCAGTGAGACAGAGCACCGTGGAGACTAAATTCTCTGCTCATGTGATATTCTTGTGCCTCTGGAACATTTTAGTTCATCTCCTATATCTTATAGATGCTATTTTCACTTAAAACTGGGTTGCTGCTAAATGTGCTCAGCCATCATTTGGTGGATCAGGTAACAACCAGTTCATTAGGGGTAGTTCAGGTTGTATAGTTACTTGGTGTTATGGGTAGAATTGTGGCCCCTTCAAAAAGGATATGTTGGAGTACTAATCCTCAACATTTCAGAAAGTCACCTTTTTTTGGAGATAAGGTCTTCACAGAAGTAATCAGGTTAAAAAGAAGTCACTATCCAATTTAATATGACCAGTGTCCCTATAAAAATGGGAAATTTGGGTGCAGAGACACATACAGAGAGAAGATGATGTGAAGCAACAGAGGGAGAAGACAGTCATCTACAAGCCAAAGAGAGACGTTTGGAACATATCCTTCCCTCACAACCCTCAGATGACACCAACCTTGCCAATCCTTTGATTCCAGACTTCCAGCCTTCAGAACTGTGAGAAAATACATTTCTGTTGTTTAAGCTAACCAGTTTGTGGTACTTTGTTATGGTAGCCTTAGAAAACGAATATACTTGCTGTTCCATGATCATGCTTTCAGTTTCTACCAAGACCTATGTAGAAAGAGAGGAGCTAAAGTGGGTGGGGAGATGGGTGACAAAGGTGAAGGTGAATACAAAGGTACACATTTCCAGTTATAAAATAAGCCATGGGAATGTAGAGTATAGCACAGGGAATGTGGTCAATAATATCTTAACAACTTTTCACAGTGACAGATAGTTACTAAATTTAATGTGATGATCACATCATCAGGTATATAGATGTCAAATCACTCTGAACACCTGAAATTAATACAATATTGTACTATTACTCATATAATATTGTACAACTATACTTTAATAAAAAAAATTAAAAGAAGCACATGAAAATAAAAAGAGAGGAACTGATTTTCATACAGCGACTAGTCATTGATTGTTGTAGCCATCATCCATGATGAGTGCCCAAAGTTTTGGAGTATTTTGTTATCAATAATTAACAGTAATCCTTGTAATTACAGTAATTAGTTATCAATAGATAGCTAATAAATTGGCAAAGAGGGTATGGTTATGTTCTAAACCTCAGACATATCCTCTGGGATATTCCTGTTGGGGCTTGCATGGAGGCTCCATACAGCTTCTCTGGCTGTTAAGTTATTAAGATCCCAGTATTAGGGCAGCTTTCATTACCGTCTAGACCAGGGGAGCCCTTTCTTGCTCTAGGCTCCATTAAAAACAGACAGCCTTATAGTATACTGAGAAAATGTGTCAGGAAAGCACATTCATTTGTGATATATTTTGTCTCTCAAATCCAAAGAGTTCTAGCAAACATTGTTCCTCTTTGTGGTGGGCATACAAGGTATAGTGACTTAACTTTCACTTTAGAGGGCATATGCTTACATGGTCAAAAACACTGGATACCTTGAAACTTTGCAGAGTTTTCATGGGATTTATCCTCAACCCTGTGGCCACATTTAAAGCACATAAGGAACTTGCTACTTACTGTACACCAGGTCCAGTTAGAATAATGTCACCAATGTAATGGACTAAAGTGATGTTCTATGAGATATCAAGATAGACTATATTATTACAGAAAGCAAGAGCGTTGACTTAGTCCTAAAACAAGATGGTAAAAATACATTGCTGCCCCTTCCAGGTAAAGGCAAACTCTTTTAGATGGTCTTTATTAATTAAACTCAAGAAAAAAAAAAGTGTTCATCAGGTTAATAGCCACATATATACTAGGACGGTACTGTTTGACCCAGTAAAATTACCATACCTGAAATGGCAGCTAAGATTACTCCACAGTGATTTTACATAGTCCATCTTACTTTGCACAGTCTGAACAGGAAAGCTAATTGAGTATAAGATAACAACACTTATGCATATTTTAGGTTTTTAGATAGTGACACTAATGCCTGTAGTGGCCCAGAGAAGCAGTATTGCTTTTGATTTACCATATTGATGCACAGGGACATTTCCAGGGGTTTCCCTTGGCTTTTACTACCATAATCTCTCTCCATGGGTCAGGAGATAAATGAGCCAAAGAATATATGCAAACTCCAGAAGCTGGAAAAAGCAAGGGAATGAATTATTCCCCAGAGTCTGTAGAATGGAGGCAGCTCTAATAATACCTTGACTTTAGCCTGGTAGGACCCATTTTAGACTTCTGACTACAAGAACTGTAAGATAATAAATTGTTGTTTTAAATCACTAGACTTGTAGTAATTTGTTACAGCAGCAAAAGGAAACCAATACACTGCAGGATCACAATGGTGGTTTAACTCCATAAAAATTAGTATAAACCTAGGGTCAGTATTTAATAACTCCTGGGAGGTCTCTTCCTCCTCTCTGCATGTAATACCTTGCTGATTGCTTCCCCTTGACTGACCTCAACTAAAGGCAGAGGACAAAAGAGCCCTCTTAAATCTTATTTTTTCTCAATAGAGGATGAGAAAAAATATCTACGAGTGTTAGCCTTCTAAAGCAGTCGACAGAGAACATAAGGGTGAAGAATGTATGGGAAGACCCAAATGAAAAATAACCAAATAAGCAGCCTGATACCATTAGAGTATGTATTATTTGTTAAATTGTCTCCTCATAAAGATTGAATAAGTGTGGGTTGAATAAACGACAAAAATTAAATGATAAATGAAGAAGAAAATAACATCAGATCTTCCTCTGTGTTCTTGGGGACTGGAACCAGAGGCCTGAGACCTCACATTGGAAAGAAGGGAGAGAATGAGGATGGCATGGCGAGGGCAAGGGGAGTAGAGAGGGAGCTGGATAGATTTTACTCATTGCCCTCAGCTCTGGAGGATAAGTAAAGGAAGTACAGAGGTATGTATGTATGTATGTATGTATGTATGTGCGTATGTGTGTGTGTGTGTGTGTGTGTGTGTGTGTGTGTGTGTATGTATGTATTCATTCTCAGTGTTCACCTGTCCTTCACCTAGTTAGGGAATTCTGCTCTGCCTGTGGGAATGACTTCCTGCTGCCCCAGTGCCAAACCTCATATCTCACAACCTTTGGAGCCCAGATCAAAACTTGCTCTTCCTGGTTACCTTCAACATTGATCCCATCTGCATCTGTTCAATTTCCTGCTCTCCATACTAACCATAGTTTGAAAAAATTATTTGCTTGCACTTCAGGTAGAACCTGAAAATTAATTTGTACCAGGAGATATATAGATGATAGACAGATAGGTAGGTAACTGGGTAAATCCATGGATTGAGATATATAGAAAGATGAAATTTCTGGTCAAAGGGTAACTATATACAAAGGCTGAGTGAGAAAGCCCGATGAGCTTTAGGAAGTATCTGTGAATTCAGTTTCACTAAGACATAGAGTATTCTAGAGAGTATTGAGAAATAAACGTTGGTCATGAATATATTCTTCAGCCTTAAATTCAATATTCAGTATGTACTAAGAAATCACTGAAACTTTTTGCCAGGGAATGGATTCCAATCACACATGAATGTTAGATATAAGAATCAGGCAGTAGCGTATGCTGGATAGATGAGAAAGGGAAGAGTAAAGGTGGCATGAGAGTCAATAAACATGATGTTGCTAAATTAAATGGGCAGTGGCTCTTTCAGTGGGGGTTGTCATAAAATGATTTAAATCATGTCAATTTACACTTGTTAACATATAACTATGAAAACTGCTTCCCAGCTGTAGTTTGTGGTGTTTTCCTGCCCCAATTACTGGTAATAGCAAATACGGGTTTCTTTGTACACTCAGTGCTTAATAGAGGTCTTTTGCTCCCTGTTAGAATAGACACCAAAAAAAGGGAGATGATGCTCTTGCTGTTCTTTTGTTGGTGTTCTTTGGATATGCTCTGGGTTTTTTAATTTGAAGAGTTTGCTTATATTAGCCCCTGACTTAAGAAATAATAGTGTGACTTTATGAGAAAATGTGTTTAATATCTTTAGAGCCATATTTTCACAAAGTGGCTGTGGCTATGATGGCATCTTCTCCTTGGTGTTTTCCAAACTGTAAACCTGTGGTAGATGTGATGATAGTGGGGTATATGCGTGAGTCTGGGGTGACTGGTTGAATGGAGGGGTTTCTGCTGCTTGAGCTTCTCTTCATAAAAGAGATGGAATGGAAAAGAATGACGACATGGGAAATTGTATCTTCTTAGTGATACCACATGGGAGCATTTGCAATGGGAGTATGCAAAAACCTTTATTCTGATGCTATTCCTCATGCTTTGAGAGAAGAAGGGACAGTAGTTATAGTATTTCAAACAGAAATAAACCAACTGGGAAGAAGTTTTAAATCCCAGAAACTACAAATGCAGTCCAAGAGGGATGGTCAGATGTTATTTAGTTTTCTGGCTGAAAAGCATAGTTTTAGGTAGAAATATTTACATGGGCTCTACAGCATATTTCTCAAACTTTGTTTTCTTTATTCTGTACCCTCCTCCACTCCCCCACTTCTATTTTAGATATATTTTTTTCAAACTAACCCCCCATGAAACTTAAATACCACAGATGTACCGTATGTCTGGTTATGTACTCTATGTTCTACATATATCTGTGCTTCATACATAAAAAGAGTAATATTTTTTTACCCCCAACGACTCTTTGGGTCATATTGCCCTCACTGCAAATGCATGCTCTACAGTTCCAGCATGAATGAAGTAATTACTCAGGATCAGCAGAATATCATTACACTTTTAGAGAACTGGTTCCAGCAAATGATAAAAATACTTAGTTCACTCTGGGAAAGCTAACATCTGAAATCTGTGTCGAGAGACTGGCTATGCAAATAGACAATGGCCAGACCATATACAACAACTGGATTTTGACTTACAACCTCTACGGCAACCTGCCAGAGGGAGTTGACCAAATTGTTAAAAAAAATTCCAAAAGAAGAGAGTTTTATTCATTTATGATTTGCAAATCAGAGAACATAGCCCTTGGTATAAACTGAAGAGAGCTTCTGAGATGTGTGTTTGCGGGGAGGGGTTTGAGGGGGTGGAAACAAGTTTTTTTAGAAGGAGAAAGGTCGCTAGGGAAACAAAGTTATAAGCTTACATCATTCATTTTCTGACTGGTGGGGGCAACTGTACTTTTAATGGAAAGAACAATGGGTAACATATGATTAAGGTTTATCACCATTCTGGTTTTGGTTCAGGCTCACAGAACAAAGGCTTTTGGTGGAACAGTTCCAGTACAGAGGATGTTGCTTATCAGCCGCACGGGGGTACGATTTATCAAAACAGTACAATCAGCACAGGGGGCACTGCTGGCTCTGCAGGTGGTTTCGGAGCCCAAAAGGGCAAAGTTAAACTTTGAAGCAGCTTCATAGCTCAAGCTGCAAAATTCCAAATGTTGGACCATATGTTACGATATTAAAAGTATTATAAGTTCTCATTGACTTGGTCAATGACTGCCAGCCCCTCTATTTTTAGCCTTTGCTTCCAACTAGGACCCACAAGATAAAGATTAATGTACTCCCCAATCCAATCTTGTAAGATGACTCCTGTTTTGCCAGACAGATAATCTTCAGGCAAAGCATACTTGAAGCCCTCTTTGTTTTCATTATGAAGCACTTCTACTCCCCTGCCTGCCTGCGAGTCCACATTCCAAATTATAGTGACTGACTCCCTTGCTATATTAAGCTCTGAAAAAACAGCCTTTGCTTGTTCTCCTTTGGGTGGTCTTTGTTTATTTCCATAATAAGGAATGAGGGTGAAGCCATGGAAGTCCTTACATGTTTAAAAAGACACCACAGGTAATAATTCTATCATTTCTCCGTTCCAGTGTTTTAGCAGCAAGCATAGCTCGTTAATTGGTTTCTGTTTTTCCAACTACCCCAAAGGCTGTTACAACACTATTTATCGTGCACTTTATCAGCCATACTACCTTAACAATTTAAATGACGTGTCCACATTCTTCAGGCATTTGACTACAGTAGTTATAATAGTCAAAGATGGTTGGACAGACAGGCAGGTGCTAAATGACTCAGGTAAGGAATTCAATAGGAGTCTTATACATATAAAGGCACTATTATTGAGTTTATTGAATAATGTATGTTAACTTTGACTTTTTTGCCGCCCAGAAAAAGACTCAGTGCTCAAGTGACTACTTCTTGAGAATTTCATTAGATTGTTTGTCTCTTTATAGTAAGACTTTATGTCATATTCACTAGTGTATAAACAGTAATATGTTGGCAGATAAACCAGAAAAGCTTTCAGAAGAAACTGAAAGATGAATTGTGAATTTGATTAGAAGATTGATGTTAAATCAGGTCATGTGGTTATGAGTAACAATGAAAAGATTCCCCAAAGTCTTTTGGATAGAGACTAGATGATGGTTATGAATAATGAGAAGAAACTTAATCAGAGGCTCCTCACCGGGCAGCTCAGGGCTCTGGCTTCTACTAATGGAAGAGCAAAAATTTCAAAATGCTAAATCAATTATGTAAAATATATATTTTAGAAAATTTTTAGAGAAACTATGTTTTGAGTATAACTAGTTGTCCATTTACATTTAGCTTTGATTCAGTCGGGTTGATGCTTATTGCGATTTGACCTTGCAGGTAGTGTACTGGGAATAAGTCAGGACTATCACTGGAATCATAATGTTTACAAGCAAATGAGCAATTGTTAATCCATCCAAGCTTGCCAGCAAAACCCAAGATCAAACCTCAGACATGATTAGGCTTTATTGGCTCCCCAAATGCTTTTTGTGGCGGGAGGTTAGGGGGAAGAGATTAGAATTCCCAGAAGACACAGGAATGCACTGGGTTGTGGATCTGATATTTAGAGTGTGGAAGTCCTCTTGGCTCCTTCCTATAGGTGCGCTTCCGTCTGTTTCCCTCCCAGGTCTTGCTGTCTCTTCTTTATCATTGTCTCTTTTCTGCCAATATCCCCTCAAACCAGTCCCTTCAGGCAAATATTCCACCTCTCCACAACTTTCTCCACTCTCAAATTCTGTCTACTCTGATGAACAGACTTGATTAGAGGGTGACATGATTGACATATGCATTTTATCCCGACTTTTGAAGCCAGCGGCACTTCCTGATTCTTAAAACTTGTGCCAAACACATCCTGCACGTACCTCTCTCACTGACTGCTCTTCCCATATTATATCAAAATGACCTGTTGGCTTCCTGTCTCTCTTACCCTGGTTTGACTGGCAGACATGTTTTGTTAATATTTGTATTTCCAGAGACTATAGCAGTGTCAGGCTGGAGTAAACTTGACAATATACCAAAGCCAGGAACACAGAAACCAGTGTTTCTTCCAGCTACTCAACATACCACCCGGAAGTCAGCATGGAGAAGAGAAAAGAACACAGATTTTAAAGTCAGACAAGCCTGGGTCTGTCATCCAATTATTATATGCCTGAGGATCTTTTCTTTTAACCTACTTCACAGAGTTGTGAGGATTTAATGAGATAATAACTGAATAATATCAGCTAGTCCTTGAAGCTTTCAAATTTATCCACCTGCTGATGATTTCTCCACTTATCTCTTTAATTGGGATCACTCTGATGGATTCTGAACCACCTGGATGTTCAGGCCTGGATGACTCAGGGCTATCAAATGCAATTTAGCCAAGAGTAAGTTAATCATTAATTATTGCTGGCTCTACCCCTACTCATACCATCCTCCTCCCACACACCCCAAGTATTATCCTTTTCCATTATGTTCCACCTCAGTGAGAGGAATCACTTGCCACTCAGTTCGAGAATTCTCCCTGGTGTCTACTCATTCCTTATCCCACACATTGACCTCTTTAATATCTTTTATTTTTCCACATCCCTTTAAGCTCATTCCTTTACCTTTATTCAGGCTTTCATTTAGATCCCTGTACCAGCCTCTTCTGACTGGCCTCTTGTCTTGCAATTTCACCCCAGTGCAGCCTCTGTTACTTTCCCATTTAAAGTGAGTGGCTTCCCCCACTGTGGGATAAAGTCCATTCTTTAACATGATCTGGTCTCTGCTTTACTTTCCTTCTCACTGCTCCTCCCCAGCCTTCCGCACCTACAATAAACGACTTGCATTTCTAAGAATTGCTACCCTCTCCTTTACTTCCAAAATTTCAACCACAATGTTCCCTCTGCCTAATATTCCATTTCTCTTGTTTTTCACCTGGCTAAATACTAGTCAACCTTCTAGACTCCAGTGCCATCTCCTCTAAGAAGCCTTGCTTGTAACCTGTTTGAGTGAGGTGTTTTGCCTCTCTGCTTCCAGCGCGTATGAGTAAAAGCTAACTCACTTGTGTTTCTCCTTTTTGAAGGGCCAGGGACTGGGTTTGTCTGATTTCCCCCCCCCCCCCAGTTTATTCCCAGCAATAGCCTGGTACTTGGTACACAATAAAATTGTTAAGCTTGTTTCTCTGCATAGGTTCACAGCCACTCTGAGTTCTAAGATTCTCTTTTGCCTCTGTGCTTTTTTGGAGAACTTGCATCCACCCTACCACAATATAACACACTTTGCTGCATGTCAGTTTTTAGTGTGTAGAAAAAAAATCTGGTCAGCTGTTGCTTGACAGCTGGAAAAACAGAGCTACACCAGAGCCAAACAATTTTGTACCTCAGAGAAGCAGGGAGGAGAGCCTCCTGCCTCATGAGTTTGTGTGGGTGGAGGGCGGAATCATTGAGTTCTTTGAATTCCTTGGAAAAAGAAAACTCAAAGGAATATTACACAACATGGAGAAATAGGAAAATAAGCAGAGACGTAAAAAAATGACGAAAATGTTGAAAAATACAATCTACAAGGCTAAAAATAGTTAGGATCAAGTTTGGATAAGAAAAAGCTGTGGGTCAGTGTTCCAGTGCCCTAAAGAGCCATGCATGAACGGGCTCCAGTTTTGAAGGATGTTGAACAGATGTTCACAGTCCTCATGCAGGAGAGGAATGTAAAATAGGCCCGTGCTGCTGTTCAAGGAGTTGAAACAATGGCAAGGGGACAACTTTACTAGGGAAAAGATAGCCTGAGCTTCAGCAAAACATTATAGAAGAATATCCTCAAGTTCCATGTGATCCGGCAGAGGGGAAGGGCATGCACAAGGAATGATGGTATTGCCTGGGTACTAGGTGTATTTTGCATTTCTCTTTTCTAGTAGATTTAATACCTCAATAGGTTTTTCATATGCAATGCAAAATTTCTCTAGAAAGTTTGAAAACTTTGGATGAGATGGGATGGGGCGTAGGTCAGACTTCCATGGTCATGCAAATAAACACAATTCTCACGTTCCAATCTCTGGCTTATTTGGTAGCTAACATTTGTGGGACAAGTTGGTATAGTAAAGAAAGCGTGGATGAGTTCTTTGCTGAGGCTGTGCCTCATTGTATTTTTTGAGCATCACTTTGCAAGCAATGTTGTAAGGATGAAAGAGGTATACAAAATAAGTAAAACACTTATAAAAGGCACTTGGTAAGCTCCACAAATGGGAGTGTTATTTTTCACTAGCCTTATTTTCTTAATTTTCCAGCTAGGATTTCTGAGGTATTGCCCTACTGTGAGAAAATTTGACTTAGGTAGATAACAAAGTCAGAAGAGCCTATGATTAGAATGAAGAGTCTAAATTGTCTCTCAGGTAGACTCACTAGCTAAAAGGGGATTGTGGGAAGTACTTTATTCAACAGTTAGCTCCACAGCTGGAGTTTGGGCTATTAAAAAGGGGGGGCTATATAAGTGTAGTGTAATAATTAATGCCTTGAGGGAGGAGGCGAACTGTGTAAGAAGATGTTTTGTCTCATTCTTTCATGTTTGTTCATCTTTTATGCCCAAGAAGAGTGTGCACATTTTATGGGCAGGGACCATGTCTTTTTATTTGTATTTATAGACTTCCTTTTTCTTTCTCAAAGTTTTCAGGAACTAAGAATGCACATATGGATAAAACAAATCCAGAAGTTCAAGCTACTTGTATTGCTAAATACATGTAGACTTTCATGTAAATATAATTCATGAAAGGTATAAATGGAAAGAGTTTCTTTCTACCCAATGATTTGTGTAACACCTAGTTCTACCCATAGTAGCAAACTATGGCAATCTCTGGCCTTATGGAGACCTGGCGGGTCTGACCTCCTCCATGGATCTCAGGGGCCCAAGGGTACAATGTGTCTGCCCCAGAGGTCCTGCTGTCCTCTCCAGACCTTACAACTGCTTCAAGACAGAAGTGTCCAAGGCATTCTCACTTTCCAGGAGAGTGAAATAAAACTGCCTGGACAAACCAGTTTCTCTGATTGAAGTCCACAGTCTTCCTGTTTTCCAAAGAAAAGCCTCTGTTTTCCCTCTATTCTATCAAAGGCATTGTTGGTGAGCAATTTTCAGTAGTTTTTTCCTCCTTATTGTTTTGAAAGGCATTGATTAATAAGTAGGTCTTTTATGCTTAGCAATCATCCTTTGAAGTATTATTCAAACACAGAATTTACTATAACACAAACTCTTCTGTATTATTTTAGTGAAAACCAGGAACTTAACTCAAATATACATAGAATCAGATTTCTAGACCTCTTAGCTACCCAGTCAACCCTGTGTGAAGTTAATTTTTATGGATGGGTGAACTGCTTTTACAAACGGTGAATGGGTATATGTTATAAAGATGTTACTTCCTTTAGGCATTCACTTATGGTTGGGAGACCATTTTCTAACTGCCTCTGATAATGGAAAGGGGAAAGAAAATATGTATATGAAGATTAGATTCGAATCATGTGAAATTGCTGATCCTTGAGAATTTTTGACCTACAGTATGACAATTTAATATAATCTAAGGTTTATTCATAAAATGACTCTATATATGTCAAATATAACATTGATGTTGGAATAGTAACCTAGTACACTTAAGAATATAAGTTTAAAAATTAGTAAATACAGCTGCAAAATAGGAACATGCTACCATGTTCTATACTACAATAGACCCATAATTGATGAAAGAAAATCCAATTATTCTTTGTACCCAGTAATTAAATATTTGCCTTATAATTATAAAAAAAATGTTAGTTTACTACAAACACTTAAGTTAATAACATTTCATGAAACAACTTTTTTCATTTACATTTATTTATTTATTTATTTATTTATTTATTCAGTTTTCTCTTTTATTTATTTTCAAGTGCAGTGGACATTCAGTATTATTTTATATAAGTTTCAGGTATACATCATAGTGGTTAGACATTTATATAATTTAAAAAGTGACCCCTCTCGATTAGTCTAGTACCCACTTGCCACTATTTATAGTTATTACACTATTATTTACCATGTTCCCTATGCTATACTTTAAATCCCTTTGACTATTTCATAACTACCAATTTGTGCTTCTTAATCTCTTCGTCTTTTTGACACATCCCCCAACCCTCCTCCTATCCAGCAACCATCAGTTTGCTGTATGTATCTGAGTCTATTTCCATTCTTTTTCTTTGTTGATTTTGTTCTTTAGATTCTACATATAAGTGAGATTATGTGGTATTGGTCTTTTTCTGTTTGACTTATTTTACTTAGTGTAATACCTTCTAGGTCCATCTATGTTGTTGCAAATGGTATGATTTCATTCCTTTGTATGGCCGAGTAATATTCCATTGTATAAATGTATACCACATCTTCTTTATCCAATTGTTTACTGATGGGTACTTAGGTTGCTTCCATATCTTGGCTATTTTAAATAATGCTGCAATGAACATAGTGGTACATATATCTTACTGAACGAGTATTTTGGATTTCTTTGGATAAATACCCAGAAATGGAATAACTCTTTATTGTGTTGAGTCAGAGGTGAATTGTGTTGAGGAGGTTTAGGAAATCTTTATTTCACTGAAGACTATGTATTTTAATAAGTAATGCTTTAAGTTTTTTAACTATTCTGTATGTGAATAAACAGCAATAACACATAAAGTAATAACACATTAATTAATAAAAATTATCAATAATTTAAATTAACTGTTATAATGAGAATTCCCAGAAATATATGAGACAGTTTTGGGTTGAAAACAATTCTTACTAATGTTAAAATGTAATCTCCCCCTTTATGTTTTGATTCCAGGATTAGTAATAATTCACAACTCCTAATTGTGCCAAAGAGCTAATGCTTTTCTTCAGTTTGTGTGCATCTAATAGACAGTCTTGCTAAAGGAATGTGGTATAACATAAACCGAAGGAGGAACCTAACAAGATTCTAATCATGGAGTAAATCTTTTCCTGTGGAAAACAAAAAAGTGCAAAATTTTGACTAGAGAGGGAAGAATGGCTTCTCTTCTACCAATCATAAGAAGTTAGATTAAGATCCCTAACTCCTTCTTAAAATGCTTGAGTACTTTACTACTAGAAATTTTTCCTCTGTATGCTGCAGTTTAAGATTTTGTTTTTGTCTTTTTGTTTTTTTGTTTCAGGTGTACAAAATAATGTAATAGACATTTATCATTTATATCCCTCATACAGTGATAAACCCCCTCCCCCCATCTACTACCCCTTTGACATCGCACACAGCCATTACATACCACTGTCTCTATTCGTAATGCTGTACTCCTTGTAACCACACATATATATATATAATATATATATTATATATAATATAACAACTTCTTATAACCATACATATATATAATATATATTATATATAACATATATATAATATATATTTTATATTATATATATGTATATATAAATTGTGGTTGACATTCGTTATTGCTCAGCTTCAGCTTCAGCTGTACAGTGCAGAGATCAGGCATCTACATCATCCCTGAGGTGGTCTCCCTAATGAGACAAGTGTCCATCGGATACCCTACAAAATCATTACAACATTATTGATTACATTCCCCACAGTTTAAGATTTTTAAAAGAAGAGTTATACCTTAGATCTCATGAGAAGTCTCCATTTTCATCAATAGGGAATGTTCATGTAGAATTGTTTCACATGGAGTTCCATGTGATGGTATTTGACCTGTATGAGTTGTTTCAGTGCTTTCCTCTCAATATTCCTGAGAAGTGTAACAAATGTTTGTGGGTAGCCCACAGCGTGCTCTCCCTCCCTCATATCCAGTCCCTAGCCTTGGCCTTCACACTTTCTAGTCCCCAGGATCCCTTCAGAGTATAGACAACTACCACTTCCCTTACAGGCATCCTAAGCCCAGAGTCCTTGCACTCCTTGTCTCAGACCCTTCTACCAGTTCTCTTTACTCCGCTCAAAGAGATTGTCCTCAAATGCAAGTGTGGTCCTATTGTTTTCAATCCTTTGAACATATCTATAAATTCCTTTGTAACATTGCCTCCTCTCCCTACCAATCCCACCACCTTCTCAGTGTGGCCCTGCTCTTCATTCCTTTGCTCATTCAGTGCCTTCTTCCACAAATTGTGTCCCCAGCAGCACCCCCTCTCCTATTTCCTGAACCTGGATGACATCTGCTTGTTTGTTAAGCTTCTGTTTAGATGCTGCCTCCTTCAAGTTGCCTTCCCAGATCCTCAAAATCTGAAGTCCATGAGACTTCTACCATCCTCTTCTCTATAGCAGTGAACACACTAGATTACTATTGCCTTTTTGCTTTTCTGAAACACTTTACAGTCTGTAAGCTACTCCTGGGCAGGAACCTTTGTCTATCTTTTTTTTTTTTTTTTTTCTCTAGTCCACTTGAAATTCATTTTCATGGATTTTTTTTTAACATTTTTAAAATTAGTTTCAGGTGCACCAAACAATGCAATAGTTAGATATTTATCATTTATCGCCCTCACACAGTCACAACCCCTCTCCCCCACCCACTACCCCTCTGACATTGCACACAGCCATTACATTTCCACTATCTCTATTCCTAATGATGTACTCCGCTTCTTGTAACTACATATATATAAAATTGTAGTTGACATTCACTATTGCTCAGCTTCAGCTTCAGGTGTACAGTGCAGTGATCAGCCATCTCCATCATCCCTGAGGTGGTCTCCCTAATGAGACAAGTGTCCATCGGATACCCTACAAAATCTTTACAACATTATTGATTGCAGTCCCCAAATTGATTTTTGCATCCTCATTGCAATCTTGTGGTTACCAATTGTGCTTTCTAATTTCTTCCCCTTCCCCTTTATCCCCACCTCCTCCCATCTAACAACCCTCAGTTTTCCCTCTATGTCTCTGAGACTGTTTCTGATTAGTTCATTCATTTATTCTGTTCTTTAGATTCCACATATAAGTGAGATCATATGGTATTGGTCTTTCTCTGTCTGACTTATTTCACTTAACATAATGTTCCCTAGATCCATCCTTATTGTTGCAAATGGTAAGATTTCATGCTTCTTTATGACTGTGTAACACTCCACTGCATAAATGTACCACAGTTTTGTAATCCAGTCATCTACCGATGGGCATTTCGGTTGTTTCCACATCTTGGTTGTGTATAGAGCTGCAATAAAAATAGGGGTGCATACATTTTTTCGATTTAGAGTTTTGGATTTATTTGGATAGATACCTAGGGTGGAATTGCTGTGTCATAAAGTAATTCTATTTTCAGATTTTTGAGATACCCCCATACTGTTTTTCATAGTGGCTGCACCAATGTGCAATCCCATACAGTGCACAAGCGTTCCCTTTTCTCCACATCCACACCAACACTTGATGTTTGTCGATTTATTGAGGATAGCCATTTTGACTGGGGTGAGGTGGTATCTCATTGTGGTTTTTATTTGCATTTCTCTAATGATTAGTGAGGTTGAGAATTTTTTCATATGTCTGTTTGCCATCTGTATGTCCTGTTTAGAAAACTGTCTCTTCATGTCCTCTGCCATTTTTTAGTTGGGTTGTTTGTTTTTCGGAGTTGAGTTAAATGAGTTTTTTTAATAAATTTGGGATATTAACCCCTTATCAGATATATTATTGGCAAATATCTTCAAATATCTTCTCCCATTCAGTAGGATCCCTTTTTGTTTTATTGATGGTTTCTTTTACTGTGAAAAAAACTTTTTAGTTTGTTGTAATACCACATGTTTATTTTTTCTCTTAATTCCTTTGCCTGTGGGGATATATCAGTAAAAATCTTACTCCAGGTAATGTCTGTAAAGTTTCTTCCTATATTTTCTTCTAGGAATTTTATGGTTTCAGATCTTACATTTAAGTCTTTAATCCATTTTGAATTTATTCTTGTATATGGTGTACGGAGGTGGTCCAGCTTCTTTTTTCTTTTTTTTTTTGCACGTGTCTGTCCAGGTTTCCCAGCACCATTTATTGAATAGACTGTCTTTACCCCACCGTACATTCTTGCTTCCATTGTCATAGATTAAATGACCATATAGGCATGGATTTATTTCTGGGCTCTCTACTCTGTTCCATTGATCTATGTGTCTGTGTTTATGCCAGTACCATGCTGTTTTGATTACTGTTGCCTTGTAGTATAATTTGATGTCAGGTATCATTATACCTTCCACTTTGTTCTTATTTCTCAAAATTGCTGAGGCTATCTGGGGTCTTTTATGGTTTCATATAAATTTTAGGATTATATGTTCTATTTCTGTGAAAAATGTCCTTGATAGTTTGATAGGAATTGCGTTGAATCTGTATATTGCCTTAGGCAGTATGGACATTTTAACTATATTAATTCTTCCTATCCATGAACATGGTATGTGTTTCCATCTATTTGTATCCTCTTTAATTTCTCTCTTCAGTGTTTTATAATTTTCTGAGTACAGATCTTTTACTTCTTTGGTTAAATTTATTCCCAGGTATTTCATAGTCTTTGAAGCAATTGTAAATGGATTGTTTTCTTAATTTTTCCTTCTGATATTTTATTTTTGGTATATACAAATGCAACTGATTTTTGAATATTAATTTTGTATCCTGCTACTTTACTAAATTCATCTGTCAGTTCTAATAGTTTTTTGGTGGAGTTTTTAGGGTTCTCTCTATATAGTATCATGTCATCCGCATATAATGATAATTTTACTTCCTCCTTACTAATTTGGATGCCTTTTATTTCTTTTTCTTGTCTGATTGCTGTGGGTAGAATTTCCAGCACTATGTTGACTAGAAGTGGAGAAAATGGGCAACCTTGCCTTGTTCCTGATCTTAAGGGGAATGGTTTTAGCTTTTCCCCATGGAGTATGATGTTAGCTGTGGGTTTACCATATATGGTCTTTATTATGATGAGATGTAATCTCTCTATTCCCAGTTTCTTACGGGTTTTTGTCATAAATCGCTGTTGGATTTTGTCAAAAGCTTATTGTACATCTATTGATATAATCATATGATTTTTATTTTTCATTTTATTAATGTGATGTATCACATTAATTGATTTGCAGATGTTGAACCACCCTTGCATACCAGGAATGAATCCCACTTGATCATGGTATATGATCTTTTTAATGTATTGCTGAATTCTGTTCGCTAATATTTTATTGAGGATTTTTGCATCTATGTTCATTAGAGATATCCGTCTGTAGTTTTCTTTTTTTTGTAGTGTCTTTGTCTTATTTTGGGATCAGGGTGACAGTGGCCTACTAAAAATGTTTGGGAACCTTTCCTCCTTCTGAATTTTTTGGAATAGCTTGAGGAGAATAGGTGATAACTCCTTTTTGAATGTTTTGTATAATTCACCTGTAAATCCATTTGGTTCAGGGCTTTTGTTTGTTGGGAGCTTGTTGATTACTGATTCAATTTCCCCAGTGGTAATCAGTCTATTCAAATTTTCCATTTTTTCTTGAGTTAGGCTTGGAAGATTGTATGCTTCTAGAAAATTGTCCATTTCTTCCAGATTGTCAAATTTGTTAGCATATAGTTGCTCATAGTAATTTCTTAAAATATTTTGTATTTCTGTGGGGTCTGTTGTCACTTCTCCTCTTTCATTTCTGATTGTATTAATTTGGGTCTTCTCTCTTTTTTTTTTGTTGAGTCTGGCTTAAGGTTTGTCGATTTTGTTTATTTTCTCTAAAAACCAACTCTTGGAATCATTAATCTTTTGTATTGTTTTTCTAGTTTCTATTTCATTTATTTCCACTCTGATCTTTATTATCTCCTTCCTTATACTCCCTTTGGGCTTTTTTTGCTGTTCATTTTCCAGATCCCGTAAGTGTGAAGATAAACTGTTGATTAGTGATGTTTCTTGTTTCTTTAGGTAGGCCTGCAATGCTATGAATTTCCCTCTTAGGACTGCTTTTGCGGCATCCCATAGATTTTGGGTCTTCGTGTTTTCATTTTCGTTTGTCTCAAGATATCTTTTGATTTCTTCCTTGATCTCATGGTTGACCCATTCATTATTTAGTGACATGTTATTCAGCCTCCATGAATTTGTGTGTCTTCCAGTTTTTTTCCTGTAGTTGATTTCTAATTTCATAGCTGTGTGGTCAGAGAAGACAATTGGTATTTCAACTTTCTTAAATTTATCAAGACTTGTATTGTGGCCTAACATGTGGTCTATCTTGGAAAATGTTCCATGTGTGCTTGAGAAGAACGTGTATTCTGCAGCTTTCAGGTGAAATGCTCTGAAAATATCGATTAAATCCAACTGGTCCAATATGTCATTTAAGGCCATTGGTTCCGTATTGATATTCTGTCTGGAAGATCTGTCCATTGTTATCAGAGGTGTGTTGAAGTCCCCTACTATGATAGTGTTATTGTTGATCTCTGTCTTTATGTCAGTCAATATCTGTTTTACATGTTTAGGTGCTCCTATGTTGGGTTCATAGATGTTTATTAGGGTTATGTTCTCTTGTCAAATTGATCCCTTTATTATTATATAGCGCCCATCTTTGTCTTTTGATATGTTCTTCATTTTAAAGTCTATTTTGTCAGATATAAGTATTGCAACTCCAGCTTTTTTCTCATTTCCATTTGCATGAAACGTCTTACTCCAACTCTTCACTTTCAGCCTGTGTGTGTCTTTTGATATGAGGTGAGTCTCTTGTATACAGCATATACAAAGGTCTTGCTTTCTTATCCACTCAACCACCCAATGTCTTTTGATTGGAGCATTTAATCATTTACATTTAAAGTGATTATTGATAGGTACATAGTTATTGCCATTTTTTAAATTTGTAGTTAGATTGTTTTCATCTTTTTTGTTTTGTTTACAGAAGCCCTTTTAATATTTCCTGCAATGCTGGCTTGGGGGTAATAAATTCCTTTAGCTTATGCTTTTCTGGGAAGCTCTTTATCTCTCCTTCAATTTTAAATGAGAGCCTTGCTAGATAAAGCTTACAGGATAAAGCTGAATAAAGGTTGTAGGGCTTTGTTTTCCATCACTTTGAATATCTCCTGCCACTCCCTCTTGGCCTGCAATGTTTCTGTAGAAAAGTCATTTGATAGTCTTATAGGAGTTCCCTTGTATATAACCTGCTGTCTTTCTCTTGCTGCTTTTAGGATTATGTCTTTGTCTTTAACCTTTGCCATTTTAACTATAGTGTGTCTTGGTGTGGACCTGTTTGGGTTTATCCTGGATGGAACTCTCTGCACCTCCTGGGCTTGTATGTTGATTTCCTTTACCAGGTTAGGGAAGTTTTCAGACATTATTACTTCAAATATGTTCTTGATCCCTTGCTCCCTCTCTTCACCTTCTTGTATTCCTATGATGTGAATGTTATTGCACTTGATGTTATCGCAGAAGTCTCTTAAATCATTTTTATTGTCTCTTTATTCTTTTTTCTTTTTGTTGTTCTGCTTGGGTGATCTCTGCTAACTTGTCTTCTAAGTCACTAATTCGATCCTCTGCTTCATCTAACCTGCTGGTAATTCCTTCAAGTGTGTTCTTTATTTCAGTTATTTTATTCTTTAGTTCTAACTTGTTGTTCTTTATGATTTCTCTATCCTTCTTTATGTCATCATTAAGCTACTTAAACATTCTTACTCTCAGTGTTCTGAACTCTGTCTCTGATAGGTTCGTTACCTCTATTTCATTTGGTTCCAATTCTGGAGGTTTCTTCTGGTCTTTTATTTGGGACACGTTTCTTTGTTTCCCCATTATGGCCAACTCTCTGTGTTTGCTTCGATGTATTAGGTAGATCCCCTAGGGTTCTTCATATTTGCTGGATTATCTTATGTAGTATGGGACCTTTATATTTTGACTTGCACCACTTCCTTATTCTCCTGTGCGTGTGCTCTTGTGTTGTGTACATTGTCCTGTTAACATTGATTTTTAATTGCTTTTGGCTTATCAGTTCATGGGATTGACTCTTAGGCTGACTAGTTTTGAGACTTGGCTCTGCCCACAGTGGATGTTCTGCTGTGTGAGGGTTGACCGCTCAGATGAGGTTTGGCCTCTATGGGATCTTGTGCCTGTAGAGAATTATTCTGTGTGTGTCACTTGTAGGTCAAATCGGTAGTCCTCTGGTTTGGTCTGGAGTTGGCCTCTGGGGGTGTTGAATCTTGTGCCTCTTGAGCTGGGCCCTGGTGTAGGGCAATTTCAGAACAAAGCAAATCACCATGCACAACAATAACAAAGAAAAAAACAAATATATTCCCATGTAAAAACTACTGACAAGCCCCACTCAACACAGGCAAAATTACAAAAATACAAAAACAAAACAAAAAAATCAGCGCCAGTCTTGGCTTAGCCCACCAAGTAATCTCCAGGTTGTCCTCTGCTGTACCAAAGAGTCCTCTGCATCTTGTGCAGGCAGAGCCTGTCACGTGGTGCTCAGAGTGACTCTGGGAGTGCAGTTCTAGATGAGTGGGGCTGAGGGGTCTGGATGGTAGTTTTTACAAAGTCAGTGCAGTTTCTGCTCCTGCCTGCACAAATGTGCACTGAGAGTAACAAAACCAGCCCTGTGCCCAGGTCTCCTGAGTCTTAGGGCACTTCTTTCGTGTGTGTGTGTGTCTTTGTGTGTTTGTGTGTGTGTGTGTGTGTGTGTGTGTGTGTGTGTGTGTGTGTGGAGGGTGGGAGATTTCTGAGCTGCTGAAAGCCCAGAGTTGCCTCTGCTACCTGATGCTAACCCTTGGGAGTGTTTCCACTGTTGTAATTGCCCTGCCCTAGGCAGGCCAGAAAGGATGGGGGCTGGGGATGGAGGAGTCTTCTGTCTCTTAGCCCAGCAGTGTCACATTCTTCCCAGCCTCTTCCCTGGGTCAGAGCTGCAAGCCAAGTCTTCCCAGATCCTGATCCTGAGCACTATGGCTCCTCTGTAATATGACACTACTTCTCAGTTCAGGGACCAGCTTGAGTCTTTGGAAGGGTGGGGGTATGATTGGGAGAATGGGGGCAGGGGCCCAGGTATAGTGTTTAAGTCCTTTGTCCTTACCTCCTTTGTCCTTACGTCCTTTGTCCGACCTAGGCCCCAGCTGGAGGTCTCAGCTGAGGTTACTGCCTCAAATGCTGGATGTGCTGCCCTCTCGGTGGGAGAGATCAGCTGTGGGACGTAGGGAAAGAGCCCACCTCCTGGCTCTTGTGCTCTCTGTTCTGTCCTGGGACCCCCTGCGTCTCCGCAGCTGCGGATGCCGGCCGCGTCTCCACTCCGCTCCCTTCCCTCTTCCCCTGCTCGCCCAGTTTGCCCACCTTCAAGTAATCCTCCTGTGAGTCTCTTAGCTGTTCTGTGTGCTGAGCAGAGAGTGCTTTGATGGGTTATAGATGTTCAATTTGTGGTAAGTTCCAAAGGAGAACTCAAGAAGACCACCTGGCTGCCACCATTCCTATGACATCACCCTCCCCTATGTCTGTCTTGTTCACCATTGTATTCCCAGGGCCTAGCAAGTGCCTGGCTCAGAGTAGACATTGAATGATGCTTGAATGAATGAATGAATGAATGAATGAATGAATTAATACAGAGAAACAGACAGGCATACTGATACACAATTGTGCTTTAGGCAGAGCTCCTATCTTTGAAGAGCTTATGGTCTGTGTTACTTTTTGTACATTGACAGCCTATATGGAATAATAAAAAGAACTCACTTTTTAATTAGATTGGGTTTATATCCCAACTTTACAAGTTACCAGCCCTGTGACTTTGAGTCATTTGTCCAATCTTCCTGAGACTTAACATATGAATCAGTATAGGGATAAAAGATGCCTACCTCATGAGGTTCTTTTAAGTGCTCAAATAAGATACAATAAACATGTTCTATGGTAGGCACTTGGAAATGTTGGCTTCCTTCTTTCCCAACACACAGTTTTGCTTCTACTTAACACAAATCTCCGCTCACCTTTCCAGTGGACTGGAGATGCTGTTCTCTCATGTATGTGATCACAAGCTCACAAGTTAAAAAATCATATTGAGAAGAGGGCAAGAGAATTTATATTTATCAAACATAATATTCATAAATATTATACATTAACAGAATATGTATATATCAAGAATTTATAAGTAGTTAAAGATTATATATCAAATATCCTATCTTACTATATAGGATAAGTAAATTTAAAATAGATTTCATTGGGCAGAGCTCAGTTTTATGGTGTAGGGTTCAAACATTAGGCTGCTATTACATTTTTAAATGCATTCATTTAAATATTAATTGTTTGCAACTGAATAAACTCTTAAAATTTAAAATTTTGAATGTATATTTAAAAATATAATGGAATTATATTTTTATACCTGGTAATAATTATACTTTAAAGTTTAAATAAAAATTTTTTCTAAAAAGTAATAGTAATTGTTCATTTTACTTGGCTGAGTATGAATTAAGAGATATACAGAAAGAAAATCTAAGTACACTTTCACTGCTATTATTCTTTCAGTGAAAGTCTATACCCTAAACTACGACACAACAGAGTGTGATGAGATAGCCTGATTTTCACAAAATTTATAACTCAAAGGCTAGTTTTACATGTTTTCTTTGCCGGCTGGATTGTGGCTCATCATGGCCAAGTGTTTTGATGCTGTTGGTTTGGCTCTTAAATGAAACTGGATCCTGATAACAAAGTTCAAGAATTATTGTCGGCTTCTCTGCATAACTTAGAAGCCTCTCCAAAGGCATATGTACTATTGCCCTGGCAGACATATATACACGAGTACAGTGTAACACCTCCATCCTCCATGCTTGGCAAGTTAATGTGGATGTTCATTTTTATAGCCGCTAACTTATTAGCTGTGGATTAGGTTGTCACTTTGTGTGTTACATTTCCAAGCATAAGAAGTGTGAGTGAGTTCTAAGACATGTGAAATGAAGGATCAGCTCGATAAAGCTGGTCTTCAAGGCATCAGAGAGTAGGGATAAAACTTCATCATACGGTTCACAGAGCCTGCCAATTCTTTGATTGACAGCTCTCTGTATGGCAATTCTTGAGGGATTGGGTATTTAAACCTTAATTACAAAAAAGTGTTATAGAATACTAAAAATCATTCAAGGAAACTGGAAGGCTTATAATGTAATATTTCTCTATTAATCTCATGTACAGAATAAAATTTGATTGACAAGATCCATACAAATAGTGTAAAAGAATTTGGGAAATCAGTATAAAACTGAAGGGAAAATTTAAACCATGTGCCATAAATATGTCCTATTTTATAAATTAGATTGCTCCAAAATTGTATACACAAAAGTAAAACAGATTAAAATGAGCTTTATAATAAGATGTAATTTTAACTGGCCTAAACACCTAAAATCTCAGTAACAAGATTCAAACAAACAAAAATATACTGCAAATAGCTGCTTTGCTTAGGAAAAAAAAATGTCACAAGAACTTATTACAGAAAAAACAGATTAGATTCAAAAAAATAGAATTAAAGCAACTGTAGAGAAAAATTTTTTAAATAAAAATTGAGAAACATTTAAGAACACCGGTTATGCTCTTGGTGTTTTCATCTTTGTCATTCCTTTATTAATTCATTAAATTCAATAAGCACTTATTAATAAGAGACTGCTGTGAGCCATATCTTTTGCCAATTGCAGAAACCTTGGAGATAATGATGGTAGGGTCAGAGTTCAGTGGGAAAGCACTTATGGAAAAAGGTCATAGCAATAAAATGTTATTAAATATAAATAAAGCCGGATATCTTCTGTTCAGCCTGCCACCATAGCCACTCTCAACCTTCTCCACAGAGCTCTTTTCCCTGGGGAGGCTGATTCATATTGACTGTATCAATGGGTTCCTTTGCTCTTTGGCTCCTGGTTGGGTTCAGCCAATGGGGACCCTGGCAGCACATCAGAGAAAGGGATAAGTATGAGGTAAAGTATTGACTTCCTCAGCTCCTTTCACAATGAGCTGCCTGCATCTGTTGACCAGTCACAGCTCATTTCAGGAAATATCCTCAAATTACTCATGTGTCTGTGACATTTATTTCCTTGCCTTCCTCTTGCCAGGCCCTGACTGATACATTGTCAGAACACACAGGAAGGAATCCTATGGGGAATCTAGGAAGACTTCACAGAGGAAGTGGCATTTGAGCTGGGTCTTTTAGAGGGAGTAGGAATTCCTGAGGAGATCAGGGAGAAGTTCAGGATGGCTGGAACATAGGGTAAATGAATGAAGGAAGGGAAGAAACCAAGACAAGTTTTGGGGTAGATTGTGAAGGTCCTTGTGTTTCCCATGGAGATGTTTGGGCTTAATTCAAAGACGATAGCAATAGGGTATTTTGGAGGGTTTTAAAGAAGAAGATAGCTAATAACAGTATAAAACAGTGTTTCTCAAATCTAATTATTACATGCATTGTTTTAATAAAAATATTTTTAAGGACTTTTTCAAAGTTAACTTAAAATATTTTTATTATAATACGTATCCTATATATGTCAGCTTTAACTAGTTATATATAAATTCCTTTTGCTTATAATTTTATGCAATTAAAGAACCAAAATTGATTTACATAATAAATAAAAACAAAACCATATGAATTCTAAAATTCAAATTAACATTAATTTAACGTGAAGGATTGTGTTTTGCTGAAATAAATTTATGAAGAGTACATTTTATTAATCATAAAAGAGTTCCACATAACTATAATACCTTGTGGTTTTTGATGGTTCAATTCTTTCTCTTCTTTTTGCTCCTCAAACTGTTGTGCATCTTTCATTTACACAATATGCTGTGAAGTCATTTGACTTTCATTTAATATGTTCAGTCTCCCTCAAAACTTAGCTGTTTAAACAACCATTTTATTATGCTTATGGATTCTGTGAGTCAGGAATTCAGACTGAGAACAGTGAGAATGGCTTGTCTTATCTGGGGCTCAGCTGAGAAGACTCAGTGATTAGAGGTAACTCCTTTACTCTGGTAGATGATGATGATTTTTGACTGAGACCTCAGCTGGGTGATTGACTTGGAGTTTCAGCACATGCCTTTCCAGACAGCTCAGCTTCCTTATACCATGGAACCCTCGGCGTATTCAGGTTTCTTACATGGCAACTCAGAGTTTCCAAGTATCCCAGCTCACTTGTCTCAGATTTTCTGACCTCGTTTTAGAAGTCACGTAGGTCATTTCCACTGTATTCCATTGGTTAAAGGGAGCCACAAGTGCACCTGGATTCAGGGAGGCAGGACAGGGACCTCATGTCTTGATGACAGGAGTGTCAAAGAATTTTCATCCACTTTTTAAAACTACCATAAGACTATGATAATTAATCTTATTAAACACAAACAGATGGAGAGCACTAAAAATACATTTTTTGTTATTTTTGTTTATCTGGTGGTTACCTGGATGGGCCAGAATATGCTCATTATTGAATAATAACTGGGATTTTTTCCCCCTTAGGCTCTAAGTGGCAATTAAGTTCCAAATCTGAGGACAAATGAGTGGTATCTTCCATGTTAGAGGGATTATGGTTAGGTATTTGGTACATCATTTAGGACTTAAAAAATAGCCAATAGACTTTTCTTTCTCTTTTTCCATGGAAGACAGAGTGTCATGAGGTACCCATGGGGAAACATATAGCCCTTGTTACTCTGTCACCATATTGCATGCTGAGCACAGCCAAGGTGGCGCTTTGCCATCTGGACATGTACCTATGTACTTTACCAGCCAGTTGCAGACAACCTATCCTGGACAAAGGGCCAGCATTGAACACTGCTGTGGGTCACTCTAAATCCTCTCATTCTACCTCTCCAGCCACTGTTGGGGTAAACAGTTTCCACATACACTTACCAGCTTCACACAGATGCAACCTGACAGTATCTTCTTCCTTGAGACTTTTCAGTGTGCCTCTGGCTTATTGCCCCAGTGATCTCAATGCCATGACTTTGGGTTACTGTGAGAATCACCATGGCATTCATGTACTCATATGACTAATGTCGGTTTTATGAGTTTATGAAATATTGAGAACATCTAGGACTATCCTGCTCAAAATGTGGATGTCAAGAACTAGGAAGGATTTGAGATTTATCCTACTGCAGGCTAATATGTTAACCTGCCACAGTTTCATAGATGCTGGCAGAAGACATGAGACTCTTGGGTCAGAGACAAAGAACAATTTGTTATTTACAACCATAGCAATAGCTGCAGTATTACCAATTTTGCACCAAGTTCACCAAACCTCAATTCCCACATGGTAACATGAAGTGTCAGGTGACATCTGCACGTGGACTATGTTACAGGAGAGGAAACAGAATCATTTATAATGAGCATCAATATTCTATTTTCTAATGAACCTTGCCCCAGAGAGATAATATCTTTATTATATGTGACAGTAAACAAACCTGCTCTTTTCTTGGGAGGAAGATACTATCTCTATTTTTCCAAGGTTGTTTACAATACAAATATTCTTGAAAAGATAGTGATCAAAGTTGGTTGGTGTCTATATTGCACAAGAGCCTCATGGACAATTATCTTCTAACAGCTGATGGGAACTCTAAAAACCTTCCATGGGGGTACCAATGAGGCCAAAATATTTAAAATGATACTAAGGCATTATTTACCTGTTATACTCTTACTCTTTCATGAATGTACAGTGGAAATTTCCAGAGGCTACATGAGATAAGATGATGTCATCACTCTGATGGCTAATAGAAAGTGTGCATCTGTATTTGTATGTTTAAAAATTTCTTCATTTTAATTTCTAATATAGTCATCTCAATAGACAAAACCCCCATGAGTAAAAACTCTTTGGGGTCTTCAATATTTTTTAAGAGGGAAAGGAGTCTTGAGATTAAAAATTTGGGGAACTGCTGCCCCAGGAAAATCATCAAAGACAAGACGTTGGGAGTGCTGTTTGTATATGTTCATCCTTCTCCCTGAGTGGAAAGAAGACTCCAGGAAAATTGCTTCCAGACATTAAGGATGCCCTTGGCAAAGCGGATCAGTATTTATTTCCTGAGCTTTCTGTCAGGTTAGGAAGTTGATTGCTGAACTGCTACTATCTGAATTTGGGCAGAAAGATCAGAGACTTGGAGAGAGATTACAGGGTAGATTAAAGAGCCAGCAGTGCGATTGTTGGCACTCACACCCTTTGGGGTGGCAAGGATGCATGATTTTCTGCTGAGTCACTTGAACACTTTGCAGTCAGGCCTCAACCATGTTTTCAGTACTCCTGGGATGGAGGAGTTGCAGCCGCAGGAGGCTGTGGGGTACATTACTGGGGAGAGGAGATGAAAGCTGTGGACATTTTAGTAAATACAAGTAAATGTTTAACCACTGACTTGCCAAAAGAAAAAAAAAAAGTAGAACTGATTTTGCCAATTTGTGTAGTGTGAATTCTCCCACCATAACTGATTTCAAGCTACCAATGGATTAACAACCAGCTTACAAAAATTCTGAAAATTTAACAGTTGGCCAGGATGAGCTGTTTCCAGCATATAACTAGATAACTGGATAAAGGGGATTGGAATAAGTTGAACTGGACCAGATCTCCTATACCCAGAACTATATGGGGAGGTGGGCTCTCCACAAGAACACACTATCCCCAAAATGAACTTACTCAAAAGAGGTAGCATTTGGACTCATGCCACATCGAAGGAATGGATAAACAACCAATATAGCCAAGAGAGAATCACAACAGCACCCTTTAAGTAGGACCCAATCATCCCTTTCCATAACTCCTATTCCCCACCACCTATCCATTCTCACCTGAGGAAAATACTAATAGAAAGGTAAGGACCACACCTCTTGTGCCCTACAGGTTTCAGGCCATGGACCAAGCAGAAGGAGCTGGGGGAAGGGGAGGGGAAGTCTATGAGAATGACATTTTAACTGGATTAAAATGGACTGGACTGGAATTAATTTGAAAGTAACTGGAGAGAAGGGTTCACCTTAGCACAAATGAATATGGCAGTTGGAGGAAAAAAATAAATTCATGCCAAGTTCAGATGTTTGATAAATCATATTAAGTTGAAGCTTATAAAAAATTAGTCTTGTGGATAACTCATAGAAAGACACAATGAAGAGAATGAAATGGGGAGGTTAGTTAAGAAACTATGAACTGTTCAGAATTCAAGGTTGAAGATCTGATTTAAGGAAGTGGTAGATGGGAAGTTGGATGGAGACTGGGGACAGATTCAAGGGGCAAAGTTACCTCATTGGGTGACCTGATATATATTTTGGGCAAGAAACAAATGTTAAGACTGACTCCTATTTTTTGACTTAAAAGGCTAAATACAGTTTTGTGTTTTGGAAAAGTTTTTTAAATTGGCATGAATTGAGAAGATATTATTTTACATGTATGTTGAAGTTGGAATGTCGTATCTGAATAATAAACTAAGATAAAGATGATGAATGTGTTTCTTAGGGTTAGCATTTACTAAGATTCATGCTAATAACATTGTTTTGCTTGTTTTAGATAGAGCTTTATATAAATGGTATCATGTTTTGTTTGGTCTTCTGGGACTTAATTATTCCACTCATTATGTTTTTAAGATTTATTCATGCTCAGTTGTGTGTAGCTATAGTTCATTAATTTCCACTGATGAGTGTTCTGTGGGATGAATATATCATAATTCTCTTATTCATTCTTTGTTTAATGGGTATTTGTGTTGTTTTCTTTTTTGTGTTATAATTATGTATACTACCATGAACATTCTCCTGGTACATGCATCAGGGATAAGATGAGGAAAAGAAGACGGTATTTAAAGTGCTTTCATTCTTAATTTGTGGTAAACTTCATAGGTGTTTACTTTATTAGTATGGTTTATAAGTTACATATATTGTATGTACATTCTTTTGTATACATCAAAGATTACATTTTATAAGAATAAAATAGTGCCATGAAAAAAACCAAGTAAAAAGGGGGAATATGGAATGTCAGTTTAGAGAGTGAAGGGCTGCTGATTTAAGTGGGGTGGTTAGAGAAGTCTCACTTAGAAGGTGACATCTGGGCAAGACCCCAGGAAGTTGAGCAAGTGGCCATGAGAACATCTGAGAAGAGTGTTGAATGTAGACCACGTAAAAAAGTGAAAAAATGACTTTAACAGCTATTAAAAGAAATCTGCGGAGAGAGGCGAGGGGCATAGAATCAGTTATAACAGCTGTTCCCATCCTTTCTCTTGAGTTTCTCCCCTAGCTGTCCAGTTGGAACAGCTGCTGTGAGTGGGATTTATGGCTTCTAGAAACAGACCTCTGCAGCTAACTTTGCCAGAGTGAGGAAAATCCCCCTTTCTCTTAGCTTTTGGGAAACACACACACACACGCACATAGGCACACATAGGCATACATAGGCACATTCACAAAAAAACACCCACACACACACAAAAAAAAACCCACTTAAGACTTTATCAGAATACAGAAACATAGAAATGGATCCATTTACAAGACACATTTTGATCTAAAGAAAGTGAAATATAGCCCTTACTGACCTCAGTATCCCTTCTGTACTGAAATTCAAACATGTCTGGCAAACGGTACCCAAAAGTTCTTCCTTTGAATCTTTGGGTAATACCATGTTTTAATTTCCACTCCTCCTCATTTTTCCTCAGGCTTCATCCTGTCCAGATGTAGGACTGGGGCAAATAGCTAAATTGGGGGCCTGCTAAGATGAACCGATGCTGAGTGAGTTTACACATAGTTTTCTGGAGAAGGTGTCCTTGTCCTCAAAACACATCAGAAATTACCTTGGCTTTCCCCCACATCTCTTCACATCATCTGCCCTGTGGTAAAGATATTTTTCCATCCGGTTTACTTCTAAGAGCTTGATAATAAGCCTGGAGATAATGAGATTTTAAATAAACTTTAAAGAGGGTTACTAAAATGATCATGGCTCTAAAAACCAGCCAAAGGATAAGTAATTTTTCTTAAAAAACACTATAACTAGTATAGTTTCATTTCCTTGTGGATGTCAAAAACTTTCCCATTATTCTCTACAGCAACTCACAATGCTTCTATTGATAAGAAGATATGGGAAAGCTCATGCAGCTCCAAGTCATCATAAGGAGTCCAAGCATTTGTTGGTGGTGGAAAGGTGCTTTTGTCCAGAAAGCACCTGCTATGACAAGTACAATCAGTGTATTGTGTAAATGACATGTCAACTGTGCTTTCTCAGGGTACACCAGCATTGATGAAGTTATGTATCACCCAATTAGATTTCTGGGACCCCCAAGCTCTTGTGCCCCAGCTCGCAAGCTGATTCTTAACCTTGCAGTGAAATCTGGGGAAGTCAGGGTTTCCTCGGCAGCCACAGATAATGTCCTTGTGCAGCTCTGGCCCAGATATTAGCCTTCTCTGTGATGACTGCTGTCCTGGTTGGACCTTGACAAGACATGTGTTGATCTCCCTTCTTTAATTCAGCTGAGCTCTGAGTAACCTGCTCCTTGAGGACTGCTGAAAGCCTTTTGTCTTAGAACTAGAGCAACATACCAAATTTCAAAGCTTCCCCCCCCCCCCGCCCTTACAACGCTGAGGGGTTGGAACAGGAAAAAAGGGAGGGTAGGAAGACTCCAGGGAAACTCTCCTAGTCCTTAGGGTCATCTGTGGTCAGAAGCTGGGGTTTGGTGACAGTGAAAATTAGAGCTCATAGGTGGGTAGAGCAGCTACTGTCCAGCTAAGGCCTACAGCAGGCGGGACCCTCAAGAGCTTTTGACACTAGCCAATAACAGCACTGTGTTGAATTCTAGCTGGGATGGCCTAACAATAGGTTGTCTGAGAAAACAGCAATACTGGCCTGGGATAATGGTTGCAGGTCCAAGTAGATTGGAAAACTTTCCACCATGGGAGGGGGATATTGAGGTTGGGAATGGACAGTTGCCTACAACTCCTTTGGCTCTTTGGGTCTTGCTGGAATGTGGGGAGCTATTAAGCAAATGCTGCATTGAATGGGATGATCTTTTAGCCCCAGGCTTTCCACTTACTGACTCTGTGCATCATTCACCTTAGTCTAAATTATATGACAGGACTAAACGACCCTCAAATTAACATGCATTTTTCTTGTTTGGCTTTCTTGTCCACTGTGGATTGCCTATGACTCAACTCCACATATTTTTTCAGTGACCCAGCTTCTACCCAGGGCGTGCAGGTCGATGGCAGGGCAAAGGAGGTAGGAGGATCACATTTAAAGCTTGTGTTTAGAGTTGGCACTTGGCCCTCGACTCACATTTTATCGGCCTAAGCAAGTTACATCACCAAATCTGATGTCAAAGATGTGACAAAGTTTAATCCTAACATGGAGTGAGGCAGCCGATATTTGGGAAGAGTAATACAGCTTGCCATATTACGTGTACTTGAGCAAAGCTTTTCACCTCTCAGCCTTAGCTTTCTCTTGTGTACAGAGGATCACCATAGCATTTTACTCCTCAGTAAAGGTAAAGTTAGAAGGTAAAATGGTAAAATGAGGTAATGCATTCAAATGCCATATAACTGTGAAAGCTAGAAGAACTGGAATGCTGACACAGGGTTGCTCTTTCTCAAATATTGTCATCTTAAAAGGCGATGCAATGTTTCCTTCTTCAACTCTTTATTCAATGCAGGAAATAATCACAAAAATAATTTTCAATAAAGCTATTTGCATATGTAAAATACATATATTGTCAACATTGAAATTTTTCCTTAATTGTTTCACTTCCACAAATGTGTGATATAGCAAAAATTATCAATGCATGAGTCTTCCTGCAGCTTTTGGCCCCTGTCGTTTCCTCCTGAAGACAAGTTTGGCCATGATTGTTTGGTTCCTTCCACTCAGGCCTTCCAAAGAGGCCCTGCCATTGCCCACGTCATGTGGAATTTGTGTTGCAGAATTTGAGAGTGAGGACAGGCAGCTGTCTCTCAGTGTCAAGAGAAGGTAAAGTGATAAGAGCCCGGTCACGGGGAGGTGAGTCGGTTTTCTCTGGGGAAAGGAAAAAAAGACTCCTGGGGCTGGGATCCTGGACACAGCAAGTTAGGAAGAAGTAGCTCTAGAGGATTTTAGAAAAGGAAGACATAGAGATGTCAAATGAAAGGGATTTGACTTTGAATCAGTTAAGACTGCATTTAACTGCAAACAAAGAAAAACCTCTGAATTATAGTAGCTTATTATAAAAGCTTATTATTGTTCCCTAATCACTTTTTCTAATTTTATTAATCTTTTATTTTTCAGTTACAGTTGATATACAGTATTATATTAGTTTCAGGTGTACAACATAGTGATTAGACATTTACATAACTAACAAAATGATCACACTGGTAAATCTAGTACCTATACAATATTATTGATTATATCCCTATACTATACATCCCCATGACTATTTTTTGTTTTTTTTTAAAGATTTTTATTAAAATATAACTAACATACAATATTATATTAGTTTAAGGTGTACACAATAGTTATTCCACATTTATATACCTAAATAAGAGATTACCATGATAAGTCCAGCAACCATCTGACACTGTATGATGCTATCACCATATTATTGACTATATTCCCTATGCTGTATGTTTCATCCCAAGACTTATTTGTTTTGTACCTGGAAATTTGGACCTCTTATTCCCTTTCTCCTCCCCCCGACTTTTAAAATTTTTCAATTACATTTGACTTTCAGTATTATTTTATATTAATTTCAAGTGTACAACATAGTGGTTTAGACATTTATATAAGTTAAGAAATGATCCCCCTGACTAGTCTAGTACCCACCTGTCACTATACACAGTTATTACCATATCATTGACTATATTCCCTATGCTTTACATCCCCATGACTATTTTGTAACTACCAATTTGTACTTCTTAATCCCTTCACCTTTTTACACCCTGTCCCCCAAATCCCCTCCCATCTATCATCCCAACAAATCTAGTACCCATCTAACACCATACATAGTTGTTACAATATTATTGACTATATTTCTTATGCTGTACCCTACAGCCTAATGACTACTGTGTAACAACTAATTTATATTTCTTAATCCCTTCCCCTTTTTTCACTCCCCCCCAACTTGCCTTCCGTCTGGCACCATCAAAATGTGTTCTGTATTTATGAGTTTGTTTCTGTTTTGTTTGTTAATTTTGTTCTTACATTCCACAGATAAGTGGAATTTCATTGCATCTGTCTTTCTCTGCCTGACATACATCACTCAGCACAACACCCTCCAGGCCCATCCATGCTGCCACAGATGGCAAGAACCCATTTTCTTTCATGGCTGAACAATATTCCATTGTATATATGTACCACCTCTTCTTTATTTATTCATCCATTGACGGACACCTAGGCTGACTCCATATCTTGGCCATTGTAAACAATGCTGCAATGAACATATGGATACACATGTTCTCTTGAAGTAGACTTGGGTTTTTTTTGATAAATACCCAAAAGTGGGATTACTGGGTCCTACTTTCTCTCTTCTTTATAGTCTTTGTTTCAAAGTCTATTTTGTCTGGTATAAATATTGCTACCCCAGCCTTTTATGGTTTTTGATTTTTTCCTTTCCATTTTCATGAAATATCTTTTTTCATCTCTTTACTTTCTGTCTGTGTGGGTCTTTCAATATTAAGTGAGTCTCTTGTAGACAGCATATGTAAGCATTTTGTTTTCTTATCTATTCAGCCCTTCTATGTCTTTTGATTGGAGCATTTAATCCATATACATTGAGAGTAATTTTTGATAGATATGTAACTATTAGCATTTTATTATTCATAATTTTGATTTTTTTTCCATCTTAAATTAGTCCCTCTAACATTTCTTGTAATACTGGTTTGGTGGTAATGAACTCCTTTAGCTTTTGCTTGGCTGGGAAGATTTTTATCTGTCTTTTGATTTTAAATGATAGCCTTGCTGGGTAGAGTAATCTTGATTGTAGGTCCTTGCTTTTCATCACTTTGAATATTTTGTGCCAATCCCTTCTGAGCTGCAAAGTTTCTGTTGAGAAATCAGCTGACAGTCTTATGGGAGCTCTCTTATAGGTAACTAACTGCTTTTCTCTTGCTGCTTTTAGGATTCTTTCTTTGTCTTTAAACTTTGCCATTTTAACTGTAATGTGTTTTGGTGTGGACCTGTTTGCATTCATCTTTTTTGGGACTCTCTGTACTTCCTGGGTTTGTATGTCTATTTCGTTTGCCAGGTTAGGAATGTTTTCAGTCATTATTTCTTCAAATAGGTTTTCAATTCTTTGTTTTTCTCCTCCTTCTGGTACTCCTGTGACGCAAATGTTATTTTGCTTGATGTTATCCCAGAGATCTTTTAAACTAGCCTCATTTTTTTGATTTTTTTTTTCTTTTTGCTGTTCTGATTGGGTGTTTTCTGCTCCCTTGTCTTCCAAATTGCTGATTCAATTCTCTGCTTCATCTATTCTTCTGGTGATTCCTCCTAGTGCATTCTTCATTTCAGTTACTGTATTCTTTACTTCTGACTGGTTCTTTTTTATGGTTTCTATGTCCTTTTTAAGCTTGCTATCTCTTGTTTGAAGTTCTAATTAAGTTCCTTGAGCATCCTTATAACCACTGTTTTGAACTCTGTCTCTGGTTAGGTTGCTTGCTCCATTTTGTTTAGTTCTTTTCCTGATTTTTTCCTCCGTTCTTTCAATTGGGAAACATTTCTTTGTTTCCTCATTTTGACTACCTCTCTGTGTTTTTTTTCTATGTATGAGGTAGATCTGCTATATCTCCCGGTTTAGGCCAGGGGGCCTTATGTAGTGGCACAGTGTCTCTGGTCATCTGAGCCAGAAATGTCCCTTGTGTAGGTTGTGTGTGCCCTCCTGTTATAGTTGAGCTGTGGTTGCTATTGACATGTCAGTGGGTAGTATTGCCCTTCAGGCTGATTGGCTGTAGTATTCAGCCATATCCACAACTTATGAGCTGCTGTGCAGGAGGTTATCTCACTGAGTGGGATTCGCCACAGTGGGCTCTGGTGCCTGTTGAGACCAATCTTTGGGTGTGCTGTGGGGTGGTGCTCTGCTGTGGTTTGTAGCCAACCTCCAATTATGTTGGTTCTGGGGCCTCTTGGGAGGGGCTCCAGTGAAGGCCCAGGTCATTCACTGACTGTGACCAACTGGGAGCTCACCAGTATGAGCTACAAAGTGATCCACCATTGTTTGCTGCCTGTGCTGGACCTGGAGGTGTGTGGAAGAGGTCATATTGTGAATTGAAGACATCTGTCACCAGTACCAGGCCTGGGATAACTCCTCAAAATGGCAGGACATCTGGAGGCCTGCTGTTCTCTGCCAGCTACCTTAAGGTTACACAAGTTGGGTGAGGCAGGGTCTCAGGGAGTCACTAGATATGGGGAAAGAGCCAGGAGTGCAGTTTCCAGGCTCTTGGCCTCACGTGGAAAGGTGCTGGCTCAGGTAGTAAATGGCCATCAACTGTGATTGCATGGCCATCAGTTGTGGCTAGTTGGCCGTCTGCTGTAACCAGTGAGACATTGGCCACTAATATAACTGCTGTGGCTACGCTAGCAGAAAAATGGGGGCTAGCAAGAAGATGGTGGCTGAGCCTGCAAGCAGCAGAGTATGGATTGCGGATTGCAGTTGGGATGGCGGGTTGTGGACAGTGTGGCTCCTGCTTCCTGTGTTTCCAATCCGGCCGCCAGTGAGAATATAGTGGTATGACTCCCCTACCTATGGCTCTGTGGGTGTTACTTTTTGGCCTCACCGTGTCCTGTGTTCTTATGTGGGGAGTGGGAGCAGAGACCCCGCAGGCTGTCCCGCGCGACAAATGGCACAGCAAGCAGGGTCTCCCGCATGATGCCCCGCATGACACTAGAGTAGGAAAAATTGTGGTCACCAGATTAATGTAAATTGTGGTTTGGTGCCAGTGCTCAGCCTGAGCTACTTAGCAAAAGTCTCAGAGCACATTGAGGCCAATCACCACTTGCCTGTGGCCTACCGGACTCCAATAGTTTTCGAAGAAAGAGTGAAATGTGGGAGGGGCTGGCTGCTCTTAGGTAAAGTACTTCTGGCTGTGCAAGTTGGGTGGGGTGAGGCCACAGCTGAGTCTGCAGGGTGGAGCAGCAGAGCTCATTGGGCCAATCAGATTCAGATTTGGCCTGTGGAGGGCGGGCTCTACAGAGGCAAGATGGCTCCCACCTGCCCGCTGCATGGGAGAAAAACCCCTTACAGAGAAAATGCCGACTGTCCTCCAGTCCTCCTCCTGAAGACACAAACCTCAGTCTGCCCCCATGTATATCTTCAAGGCCCCTAAGTCACCATCCCTCTGCTGGAGCCCAAGGTGAGTGCCTGTGAGTAAGTGGATCTGTTTGTGGACTGTTTACGAGGACGCCTGGGTTTCCCACAGCCTTTAGTCCCATAGGAACTATCAGAATCCTCAGTGTTTTTCACAACCAAATGTTGTAGGGGCTCCTCTTCCCGGCACCAGTACTCTGGGCTGGAGAGACTGATTTGTAGCTGGGCTTGTTTGCTTCTCTAGGGGAACTTCCATGACTAAGATAATCCTCTTAATTCTCAACTGCCACACGCAGGTGTGGGGCCCATTTCGTGTCTCTGCCCCTCTTAGTAGTCTTGATATGGCTTCTTCTTTAAATTTTTAGTCATAAGACTGCTGTTTGGCTAGACTTGAGATGGTTCTCCAGGTTGATTGTTTTTATAATTTAGTTGTATTTTTAATATGTTCACAGAAGGATGAAAGCACAGTGTTTATCTACTCCACCATCTTTAGGCATAGCATTTCCTGATCACATTTAAAAGTCTAAAACCATAGGTAGTTCATTAGTGTTATGGAAGGTCCATGACCATCAAGGATTCAGGATCCTTTTCTTATTCCACCATCCTTAGCATGTTCTCCCACAGTCTAAAACAGGTGTCACACTTCTAGCCAAGTCATCTGTATTATTGCTAGCATAAAGGAGGAAGGAATACAAAAGGCCTGCTGTCACCCTTTAAGGAAATTTCCCATGAGTTGCACCCAATATTTCTACTTAAACTCATTGCCCAAAACTTAGTCAAATGGCCACACCTGGGAAATGTCTTATTTAATGCTAGACATCTAGCCAGATCAGGAGGGTCACTTCTAAGGAA
Organism: Rhinolophus hipposideros; assembly: GCF_964194185.1. Taxonomy (NCBI): domain Eukaryota; kingdom Metazoa; phylum Chordata; class Mammalia; order Chiroptera; family Rhinolophidae; genus Rhinolophus; species Rhinolophus hipposideros. The sequence goes on from NC_138052.1 coordinate 40,255,665, forward strand.
GGAAAGGAAAATGGATATTGGGATGGATAACTAGTAGACACCCCATATAGAAGGAAAAGAGGTAGTGTTGTGAACTATATACTTCAATATATTTAACAATCCTTAAGAAATGAAGAACAAGCTATTTTGAAATAAAATTTTGGTTACTGTACTGTATTTCATTGCCTGAGACATAGATTTGAGGCTGAGCCGCATCAGCCATGGCTTAGTGCTTATTTGGCCACTGCAGTCACCACTAAATTCTTACTTCTGGTTACCACCCATTAAATTCTTCCTCTAAAATGCCTTCCTGTTCCCATTTACATAACCATCTGTGAGACAGGGAAGCACTATCTCCCCATTGTCATTCTCATTTATTGCATTTCCAAATGGATGGCCTTGATCTCTTTTTCTTATATACTGTGAATATATATATATATATATATATATATATATATATATATATATATATATAATATTATATTTACTCTTCACCTTCTTTTATTCTTACACTCCTGTTTAGAAACTTGGGACAACGTCTCTTAGAATAAGGTCAATGGTATCATACAAGTATCATGAACAAAAGCATTTCTTTCTTAAGAACCTCAGTGTTTCCCATTTGTTTGTCTTGTTCTTTTTGGTTTATATACCACATATCAGTGAAATCATAGGGTTCTCTGCTTTATCTGTCTGACTTATTTCACTTAGCATTATACTCTCAAGATCCATCCATGTTGTCACAAATGCTCCTATATCATCTTTCCTTAACGCGGAATAGTATTCCATTGTGTATATATACCACAACTTTTTTATCCATTCATCTATTGAAGGACATTTTGGGGGGTGGGTGATGAGGATAAAGAGGATCAAACATGGAAGGAGAACTGACTCTGGGTGGTGAACACACAATGGGATTTATAGACGATGTAATACAGAATTGTACACCTGAAATCTATGTAAATTTACTAACAATTATCACCCCAATAAATTTAATAAAAAAAAAAAAGAACCTCAGTGTTCTAGGAGAAAGTCTAGGGACCTTGGACTCTTCCCTATGTCAAGATGTGGTTTTTGCCCATAGGGGGATTTAGGAAATATCCTATGGTGTTGCTCCTCTTATATAAAATTGCTAATATTGTAGTCCTGTGAATCTCACTTCTAGCCATCTTGAAATCTTCATTTTTGCCAAGTATCATATTAGGATTCTATGCTAATTTGCCATTCTCTTATGATAGTCTTGGAAAGTTCAAGTTCCATCAATAAGTATGAAGATTAACTGTTTACATTCTTTTTCTTTCAGGATGTTGGTTGTAAACACATTATAATTTTTGTTATAAAAGAAATACATGTTCATTGTAGGAAATTTGGAAAGTATAAAAAAATAATATTCTAATCATATTAACCATGTTCACTGGATTCTTTCTAGTCTTATTTCTGTGGGTTTATATGTTTATATATATGTGTGTGTGTGTATACATGTATGTTTTAAGCAAAATTGGGACTATACTGCAAACACACTGCTATGTGTTCTGCTTTCCACTTAATTTGACCACTTTTCATCCAAAATATTCTTTGAAAGCGTGATTTTTAATTGCTGCATGGTACTGAGTTGTACACACCACTAAAAATCTACTTCAGTAGGGATTTCAGTTAAGTTTTTTTGTTTGGTTTTTAAATGTGAAATTACTTTGACAACCACATGGTGAAACAGAAATTAGTAGTTAGGACTACAATTCTTGTTCCAATGTTTATTTAACTGTATAAGCTTCTTGAGGTTAGGGATTGTGCTTGTTTATCTCGGCTAGTCTTTAAAGATAGCTGCCCCAGTAAATCACACCTTGCTGTATTCATGGCCTTGGGTAGTCTTTTCCCACAGTGAATCTGGACTTGTCCTGTATAGCCAATAGAATTCAGTGGAAGTGAGGCTGCATGACTTCTGAGGCTAGGTCATAAGAAGCCTTGCAGTGTCTTTTTGTTCTGAAGTAATTCGTAAGTCTGACTACCTGGGCTGCCTGGCAGTAATGAAGCCCAACTTGGCTTTGTGCATAGACCGTAAGATAAGAGAGACGAAGATTGAGAGAGAGATAGAAAGATATAGAGGTAGAGAAGCATAGATATGTTTGGCCAGCCTCTGCTGTTCCAGCCATCCCAGGTGTAAGCAAATAAGCCAACTTGGGGACGTCCAGACCAGATAAGTCTTCATGTCACTGCAGTCCCAACCACTATCTGGTGGTAACTACATGAGAGACGCTGTGTGAGAACTGCCCAGTGGAGCCCAGTCAACCCACTAAACTATGAGAGATCAGAAATAATTATAATGTTAAGGCATTAAGTTTTGGAGTGGTTTGTTACACAGCAATAAATAATCAAAACACTGTTATATTAACTCCTGTATCTTCAGCACCTAGCTTGAGCTGGCATACTTGGTATATTGTAGATGATTGGAGAACATTTGTTAAATGAGTAAATAAACTTACAAGATCACTTGCACACACACGTGTGTGTGTGTGTGTGTGTGTGTGTGTGTGTGTGTTTATAATTGAAAATTTCATTATGCTTAGTATGTTAAAAAAATAGTCTCTTTTTATTTTGTTGTTTCTTGTTTTTTTTTCTTGTTTTGGTCTCATTTCTTACTGTACTGCATCAATGAGGACTGATTTGGTTGAAAATAGAGTAAAAGCTAAATGTCACAAATGGCTGATTGAAAAATTTCCTTTCAAAATCATTTATTATTTGGTTTGGGAAATTTGTGTTTAAATAAGTACAATTTAGTTTTGTTTTGAAATTCCAAAATTTAAAAAAATAACAATTGTCTGTACACGAGGTTGTGGAAATGGTGCTGTGTCCTTGCTCATGTTTTTGCGACAGGTCAGGGAGGACAGGTGAGGTGTGACCGTGGAGCTATTCGTGGAACCAGTGCAATTATGGCAGTTGCTCAGGCAGATACATTGAATTTGGGGAAATTATAGTTTTACATGTTTTCTGGGACTTGAAATAGGAAGAAAAGAACTAGAAATGTTTTCAAACTTTCTTTGTCCAGCCCTATTCTTTACCATCTTGTGACCAAAGATGGGTGTTAGAAAAAGAGTCAAGAAAATAACTGTGAAGGAGGATAGATGTGAAAAGAGGAGAAACAGGACAGTCGGGTACAGTTTGTACTTTCTCCAAGGAAGCAACGATCGCAGCCATCACATGAAAAGCAGAGCAGTGTTTTCTCTGTTCCTCTTTTCTCCCACTCTTTCCCTCCCTCTGTAACTGAAGTACAAAATACCCTCCACGTGAAGCATGGCAGAATAAGAAAGAACTGTAGCCTTCCCATGAGTTGTAGAAAAGAACTGGGACCTTGGCTGAGGGACTGAAGTGTGTTCCTGATATGTCCTGAGCGAGGTATTGTGGGGACAAATCTATAGGCATGACAATCAGAGTTTGGTACTTCAGAATCAGAAAATCTTACTTATCTTCCAAGACAGAAAATAAGTAAGGTGAAGAAGCCAGCACAGAGCAAATGCTCCACAAATCTTGTTACCCCTTGTTCTTCAGACTACAGCATGCCAGAGCCTCGGCATAAACGTCAAGCTTCACAATGTCCATGGAGGCGATTTGCAAGGATGATGTATCATCTGAAATAAGGAGCATCTTGTGCTATTGCCTAATAACGCCCCTAGATGTTAGAAGAGTGAGCCCTGAGATGGGCCCTGTCATGTGGTAGAGGGCATCCTTGCCCCTCTGAACTTGTGCTATCCTGCTCCAAACATTTAAAAATGTGGCAAGAATCAACAAACCTTAGAACTCCTACAAACCATTCCCATGACCGCAAATTTTATCCTGAGGGGAAATTTTAGTAGAAATTACCAGCACCCGTTGAGTCTTCTATAAAAACGACATGAAACACACTGAAAAAAGGTGGGCCTACTTAGTTGCTGCCAAATTTCTAATTCACAAAGGGGGCTGCTCTTCTCAGGGTTCTTATTAAAGCCTCGCTACTTGCTGTGTACAATTGGGGATACCTGGAGAGGCTCTTTCTCACTTTCAATATTTCTAACTAACCTAATTCTGACTTCAGCTTTCAACATCACTCTGCTCGGATTACCCACGTGAAACAAACAACTCACTGGTTCTCTTCTTTGTTCTCCGGGGAAATGTGGGTGCTGAGTGGCTTTCCAAGGTGTGTACACATGAGGTGTGTATTACTTGGTCTCACCCTAGAGCAGAGATGATTTTGCTTTATTCAACTTCAAAAGGCTCCTTTGATAAGTGGATTTTGGTTTCTTACTTAAATATCGAATAATCCTGCTTATTATCACTTCTAGTTTGTTTTTAAAATGATTTCTTTTTTATCACACACACTAAATTTATTCAAAGAATGTCCAATTTCTCCTTCAGCAATTAAGAAAAGCCACCTAGCATGTAATGTACAGTGTAGGGAATAAGGTCAATAAATCACAATAACTACGTATGGTGACAGATGGTTGCCAGGCTTACCATGGTGATCACTTTATAAGGTATATAAATGTTGTATGTCAACTGTAATTAAAAACAAATTTAAAAAAGATATATATTCAAGCAAAAAATAAACAAATGTAAAAAAGATATATATTCAAGCAAACAACAACAACAAAAAAACAACAAACAAAAATACCCACTCAGAGTACTAACTACAGTAGGGCTGAGTATTGCAGAGTGTTAAACAGTTGTCCTTTCTATTCTGAGGTCTTGTGACTTAGTCCTACCAGGTCAGAATATTCAGCTGTCAGACCACCTGTGATGTCTTATTGCATAAAGGAGCCAGATTGTGTCAGACTAATTTTGAGTAATCAAACTCAGCAGGCTGATTGGTGAAACAATGGGCCAACTAATTTACAATGAATGAAGTGCCAGGTCAAACCACAGAGCAACTGCTGCTAATTGAGATATTCCATCATCCACAGAATATTTATTGATATTAAGCCAAACATTAGTGTTTCTTCGAGCATAGTTTGAGAAGTGCAGACTTAGATAATATGCACTGAAACAATTTTATTACATTGTCTTTACACTAGGATTCAGCTAAAAGTCACCTCCTCCAGGGAGCCCTACCTGACTCCACAACAGTTTACCGCTGTTGTACCACATTTACTCTGGAATGCAATGTTTAAGTTACCTGTCTCTGTTCCTACTTGGACTGTGTGCTCTTCAAATGTATCAACCACAAGTTTGGCTTTGAAGAGTAAATGAATGAACAAATGAGTAAATGAATGAATGAATGAGGACAGTGTCAGATGTGTGTAATATTAGAAGGGCATTGCAAACAAGTAGCTGTATAACCCAGGACTTTCTCTATGTAATAGTGGTAGTATTACTCATCTCGCAAGGTTGTTGAGGAGAAAAACATGATAAACTATATTATTTTATTTAACAAGCTTATAATTGAGTTCTACTCTGAGCCAAATACTGTGAAAACATTCCAAAATGCTTAAAAATGATGTTTCTATTTATTTCATAGTAGAATTTGGTTGGCCAATTTCTCTAACTGTATATATACCGCTAGGCAGGGCAGCTTTCCGTTGCTCTCTAACATCCTGCTTTTGGATTTTTCAGCTAAAAATTCACATTTCCTCATAGCTTACTGGTATTACTATCTTGTAGTATTATAACCTTAACCGTAATCATTCTGATAACCTTACTTTAGGATCAGTCTTCGTTTCATTTGGACATGGTTCAGGAAAAAGAAGAGAAAACAGAAGAAAAAAAAAACTTCACAGACTTGTTTTTCAATAATTAAATTCCCTGAAGGATACAATGTCATTTTATTTTAGTTTTTTATTTTAATTTTTATGCTTGGTGTGTTCCAAATAATCATATTGCAGTTTGGGTACGGCAAACATGTTTGATAGAAATCTGAATTTATGTTTATTTGGCAACTGGGTACCAAAGAGAAATGTAAAAAATGTCTTCAAGATTTGAGACTACTTAGATTTTTTTTTAAAAGTATGTATTATGTAAGTTAATGTTTACATGGCTTTGAAATGGTACGTGCATTAATACATGACTGACAGGAAACTTTAGGGGAAAAAAGGAATCTTCACTTAGGAACAGCTAAATTTGGGAACTAACAAGAGTAGAACAGATAGATAATCCAGCAAATTGTTGCCTGGAATAAAATTACTATGGTAAAATCCCCATTTACTTTGAGAACATTTCTGTATTTTTCAAAATAACTCATAACCTCATTTTGTATAATGGATGAGTTTCTTTCAGTGGTCATGGTTTCATAATTTGCAAAATCTAAAAAATGTGTTTGTAGTTCTTTTCTGCAGTGGTATGGCATATTAAATTGCTTAGGGTTGAGTGTTTTAAAATCTGAGCAATATGGCTCCCAAAGGCACTCAAATAAATAGGCGAAAAGACAGAGTCATGGTCCTCCAACAGCTGTTAAGTCAAATAATGGATTGTATGTGATTACAGACTGAATTGTGGTTCTTAACTAATGAAAAGGTCAGGTTTCAAACACTTTGAGGTTTGGGTTTCAGACCTTCATTTTCATAGAAACGCTGATATAAATGATGCGTAAGTTCTGAAGCCACCCCATCAGGCCAATTTAATGTACATGGTCACTGGAAGGGTGATCTGAAATCGACAGCTTGTCTCCTACGGATGTGTGTGCCTCAACGGTTGCCTGTGGTATTAGGGCTGGGCAGTCTCAGTGGTCCTCCTGAGCTGAGGCTGAAGCCCTGTGAAGGCAGCTGCCGAGCCTTACATGGAGGACAGTTAAAGTTTGATGCTGGCAAAGGTGCCAAAGGCAGGGACTGCTTCAGGCAAAGGATGAGATGTGGGGTCCTGGCACTAGGGTGTTGTGGTGGTTGCAGTCCAGAGTGTTGGGACTTTCTCAGCAGCACTGGGGAGGACCTGGTGTCCAAGGGCGTAGATAGTGGGCAGATGCTTGCATAGCAGGTAGAGGGCAGGTGTAATTGGCCTGCATGTCTTTCATAAGTCGTGTGTGAATTACACTGTTCTAGCTTGCACGGCTGTGTAACAAAAACAAAACATAGTGGCATAAAAATAACCTTTGTATATTCATGGATTCTTTGGACAGGACACAGTAAAGGCAACTTGTTTCTGCAAGGTCTGGGAAGTCTCATCCAGAAGACTGGAAGGCTGGGGGCTGGAGTCATCTGAATTCTTGCAAACTCACATGTGGATGTTGGCTGAGGGTCTTTGTAGGGCTGTTAACTGCAAGAGCTCCCCGTGGCTTCTCCATGTGGCCTGGGCTTTCCCTCAACATGGTGGCTGGTTGTCAGGGGTAAGCATTTTCAGCAGGGCTGGCTGCACAGGCTTGTGACCTGGGCAGCCACACAGGACTGCATACTCAAAGGGACCCCATATCTGGTTTACAATTTTGGTATTGTCTTGAAATATTTAATTTTTTGAATAAGGGGCTGCTCATTTTTCCGTATTCACTGATCCCACAAATTATATAGCTGGTGCTGATTGAGAGATAGATAGATAGATAGATAGATAGATAGATAGATAGATAGATAGATAGATAGACAGACAGACAGACAGACAGATAGATCACTAGCTAGAAGCTATATTGCCCTTTTAACCCTGTCTAGGAAATCAGACTTCCACCGTGTTGTATTTGTTAGAAGTGAGTTTCTGAGGTGTCCTATATTTGAAGAGAGAATAGAAGAATAGACAATAGAAGAATAGACAATAGAGTTCACTTTATTCTTGATGCAAGGATGTCAAGGTTCTGGGAGAGTAAATGGGAACATAAATACTGTTATGGCAATTTTTGGAAAATACAATCTGCCACAAATGCTCTACGTATATTTCTGCAGGTGCCAGCTACTGGATAGTTTTTATTTTGGATAATCTTGTGTGATGGATTGTTAACATTAAAGTCAGAGACTTGATGTGATAGAGCCAAGATACACTTGATGTGATATTTATTCCATAGTCAGATCACAACATTTACATTCCATCACTTAAATCCCCTGAACCACTTTCGGATGGCAAGAATTCATATGGAGGAGAATTTTGAAATTATTTTCCTGGAAAGAGCAGTTGCTCCATCCTATGGAATGGTGGTGGGTATTATCTCCTTTACCCTAACTTTAGTAAGAGGAGACTGAAGGGGTCCATGTGGAGAGTCTTGAACCATGTCCTTTGCAGTTGGGATTCTTAGAGGACTAGTGCCCCATTTATACCGGGAGAGCCAAAGAGGGTAATGACAATAGGATAAAGTGCTATCCTTACTTTTTATTTAAAATATTATGCTATTAAAATTGTTATTTATTACTATCATTTTATTTAAAATAACAGTTTTATTTTAAATTATGTTATTAAAATTACATTAATTTTTGAAGGTTAATTAATTGATAAGATCTTTATTATCTTACCAAATAGAATAAACAAAGTAGATGGCCCCAAGTTAGGGTTATTTATGAGTTCACCGTACATATCACAGGGGTTGCATGCAGACTGTAGCAGATCCATGAGGATCATGTATCTTCCTGGACATCTCCAAACCCTCTCAGAGGTGATAGGAAGGAATCTGTCCAGTGGCTCCAGGGCATACCTGATTCTCCTCACGAAAGGGAAAGAGAGGTGCAAGGAGATACTTTCTATGTGTATTTGGAGATGATCACTGCAAATATTTGTTCAGGCAGGATGGAGGGCTTATACCTTCAGATTTCAAAGGAGTGAAGGAGTATTTTCTGGGGTCCAGACATGTGGATCACTTCAGATTTCACTGTGGGTCACTTGGGTCAGTGACTCAGTGTGGGTTTATCATGGGCTTTGTCCAATAGGCCTCTAAAGTGGTGAAAGACCAGAAGCCAGAAGTTGGAGTTGATACCAGATTGTTAAAGGCTGTAGAAGCACCCTCAATTAGGGAGACCCACCATTCTGGTTTGCCCAAGACTGAGGGGTTTCCCAGGACATGAAATTTTCAATACTAAAACAGGGCCATTCCTTGACTAACTGAGATTGTTGGTTACCCTACCCTTGACAACCCATATAGGATAGCATGCATCTGCTCCCTTCCCCTGACACAGGTATCACAGGAAACAGGTCCAAGAGAGACCCTGCAGGACACCTATGAAAGTGTCCATGAGGGAATGATTCATTTGTAAACATTTTAAACATTTAAACAAATGTAGTTCATGACAGGCATTTCCTATCCCCTTATTTTTCTAGCATTTTTTGGAGCTTGGCTCCAACCTAGACACTGGATAGCAAGCTGTGGGGAGGGAACTGGGAGAGAAGAGAGAAAGCAAAAGGTGGAGAATAAGCCACCCACAGAGAAACAACCCAAGTAAGGGGCCAGGAGAAGATTTAGTGTTAAATAAGTTCTGGTTTCCGATTATGTAAGATATTCTAATTACTGAATTTAACTCTATTTGTAACTGAACTGACTGTAGGATTTCCTTTTCCTGCCATAGACACTTGAGAGTGTCTGGAAAAGTTCTGGGTTGTGCCTGAGTTTTCATCCAGGGATAAGGGAAGGTCAACTCCATTGAACATGTGTAGGCGGAGTGGATCACAAAAACAGGTGCTGTGATTTCATCATGGGTCATGCTAGTTCAATATCTGTTACATGTGAATTTTAAAAACTCCTCCTCTCGCAAGAAGTAACAAACTACTTCTTTTACTCCACTTTTTAAGAATTATGCATTTTCCATGAACTGTTCAAAATCCTTTGGATGATGATCTAGTTAGATACAGGAAAATATTCTGCCCTTCCCATCTCTTGCTCAACGCCCAATCATACCTAATAGACATCCCACTAAGATACCAGATATTTGCTTTTTCTTTAGGCCAGAAGCCAAAGGATTCAAGGAGAGAAACATTCCACAGAAAAGTAGGTTAATTTATTCTCTGGATTCATTGTCAGAAATGACTCAGCTTCCTCTGCGTCCATCCACCCCCTTCGTCAGGTGAACCTATACCTGTTTCCTTCCACCTGTGCTCAGGTCAGTTCATCTATTTCTGCTCAAGTTCTGGCACCCAGGAAGTGCCCCTTCCTGCTGGCTTGTCAGTGTTTTGTTACTTATTCCCACCCAATCCCGACACCCACCCATACCTGGCACCCAGTCTCCATATGTGACGTTGATTCCCTGGTCTTTCCAGACCAAGTGTCTGAAGCTTCTGACTGCTGCACAGGATTTCTGTGTTAGGGCCTTGGTTGCTGCTGCTTAGGCACTCTTTCTTCATTTTCTTGGATATGGGACTCTAGTCTCAACTCTGTCACTAACTCTCAGTATAATTTTAGACAATTGTTTTAACCTTCACAAGCCTCAGTTTCTTCATCCATTCAATACGCATATAAATAGCTGTGTTGCCCAGGAATATTATGAAGAAACAATAGACATGAAAGCAATTTGTGTAAGTTATATGAATGTTATTATTAGTACAATCCAGTTACTAAGATAGAGTTGGGATTTCCAATACTATTACCTTACCTTTACCTTTATCTATCATTATTGAATCCCTTGGGGCTTTGTCTGAATCTCTAATCCTCAGGACCTGATGTCCTGAATGCCAATATCCACCTGCCCACCTGGGCCATCTCCCTAGGATTGCTGTCCTCCTATTGCATCATGGAAGCGTCAATTTCTCTCCTTCAATCTTAGATGAGCCTCCTGAGCTTTCTCTGTTTGGCTATTTCCTCTAACCCAATCTCCTAGTGACTACAGAGACCTGTAAAATTCCAGTTCAGTCACTATTCTTCTCCTTTCTGCCCTTATAGCAGTTCTACAGAGGAAAAAACCAGAGAGCAAAGTGTTTTGGGAGCCAGGCGAAAATATGATGTAAGAAGAAAGGAGTGAGCAAACATGTCAAACGTTGACAAGGAAAATGGGGACTGAGAATTAATCATTGCATTTAGAACATGGAAGTTACTGGTGAGCTTGATAGGTACAAATTTGGGGAACAAATAATGGTAGCAAAACTTGAATTATAGTAGTTTCAACAGGGAACAGAAGGAGCTAAATTAGAGACAATTATGGACAGCTCTCTTAAGGAGTGTTAAGGGAAGGAGAAGAATGGGCAATAGATAGAGACATAGGATGAAGAGAGTTTTTATCAATGAACTTAGAAATGGAAATGTGTAGGCTGATAGGAAAGACCTAGTAGAGAGAAATAAATTGATGACGCAGGAGAGAAAGGGGGAATTGCAGAAGCAATGGCTTGAGTAGGTTAGAGGGGATGGGATCTTGTGCATCATTGGCGGGATTGGCCTTTAGGAGCATGGATAGCTCAACAATAGTGCAAGAAGGTAAGTGGCATATGTGCACACATTCAGGTGGATGGGTAGATGTGGAGGGGCTCTTCTGATTGCTTTAGTATTCTTAGTTACATAGGATGCAAAGTATCCTCTGAGAATGAGGGTGGAGGAGGTGTTGGAATTTGAGGAGAGAGAAGGTAAGACATAATCTCTTAGGGCAATAGAAGAGTAAATGATCTAGGGAAATACAATTTAATTCTGGACAGTGTGAACTACCCACATAATGTAGGTGATCATGAAGCTAGATTGATGTCATCAGTGGATGTTTCTCTAGACGTGTTCATCTGTGTGGGTATAGGCACAGAGTAGGCCGAATGTTGAATTTAACTACGATGGGGGTTTACCCAAGGGAGTCTGATAAAGCAAGAGCAAGACAAAGAAGTTGGGGACTAATTTAGAAAGTGATTATAATAAGTGACTATGGAATTTATACTGGGTAATGGGTGAAGTGAGTGAAGATACATGGAGAACCAGTAAAAATGTAGAATCAATGGGTTGGAGGTATTTGTGGAATTAGAATTTGTTGGAACTGGAGTATAGAAAGTGAGCTAGGAAAAAAAAAAGTAGTTATTGGCCAGAAAGTAAACAGTTTAAAATTGAGATTTTCCAGGACTTGCAGTTATTAAATGCAAGGTTACATCCATGGGACTGAGTAGCCAAGGTAAAGGGGAGACCAAGCTTATTAGAAGAGCGGAGGGCAAGGAACTGAGAGGACAGACATGGGAACCATCATCCATGTGGATATTGAACTCACCGAGAATTTGAGAAAAGTGGAGTTAGGAAGAGTGGCTCTTATACTAGCTTCCAAGAATAACAAGGAATAGCCAAATAGCGGTGAGGGCATTGGTGAGATGGGGTTGTAGATGACTTCAACCAACTCAGTCACCTCTAGAATGACATTTCAGGTCTGGGTTAAAATGTTCTTCTTGCTGAACATAACTCCTAGCTAAGTGGACAATGAGGAGTCATTACATTATGTTAGTGTTCTTATTCTCATTATTTTTTTTAGTTTTAGTTGAGTCCCTGATTATTAGAAAAGAAAGAGAGATGAAAGAATTTGGGGTAATGATAATTAATTAGTTTAATCTAGCCAACTAACTAATCTCAAAATGTGGTCTGGGGTCCCCAAGGTCTTTTTCAGATCATAACTATTTGTATAATAATACTAACATGTCATTTGCAAGTTTCACTTTTTGTCTTATGAATGTATGGTGGATTTTTCTAGATGCTACGTGATGTATGATAGCACAACAGATTGAGTGCAGAAGCAGATAGTAGAATCCAGCTGTCTTTTATTAAGCTCGAAATGAAAGAGATTTCAAAAAATTTAAAACTGACCTTTTTAGAAAACTTTTTTCTGTTTTGGAAAATGTTAGTTTTTTTTCATAAAAAATTGTTATTCATGTTAACTTTAAATGGGCTTATTCTGTTCTTTTTTTTTCCGTCTTTTTAAAATCCACCTGTTTATTAAACAAATTAAATGAGTGTCTACTATATAATAGATATTAAAGATTCTGAGATAATTTGTACAGCTCCCTGGATGATAGAGAAATCAGACACAAAAACAAATAAAACACAATGTTGTAACGGTATGATCCTATTTTCTGTCTGTGGGTATAGCTTCATTTCCTCCTTTCTGTTCCTTCTTCCCAAAATACTACTCACCTCCACCTCCTATCTTCGCATAGCTAGTTTCTCATCCTTTGAGGTCTCAGCTAAAACATTCCCTCCTTCGTAAGACTTTCTCTCACTCTATCAGATAATTTATCTAAAATATCCTACAGCCAGCCAGTTCCATGAACACATCTGAAGACACTAACCAATAGAATACGCCAAATATGATGGGATATAGCTGGTTATGTAGTTCTTTCTCATATGACTGTAGTGCCCTTTTTGCTGGAATTGCTCCCTCTCTCCTTTGCTAGTTTTGAGGAAGTAAGTGGCCATGTTAGGGAACCCCATGTGGCAAGGAGCTACAGGTGGCCTCAAGGAGCTGAGGGTGGCCTCCAACCCACAGCCAGCAAGAAACCAAATCCTTCCGTCCTCCAATCGCAAGAAACTGAATTGCCAGTAGCCTGGGTGAGATGGAAGCATATCCTTCCCAAGTAGAACCTCAGATGACACTGAGCTCTCAGCCAACATCTTTTCCCCCCAGCATTACTGAGATATAATTGACAAATAAAATTGTAAGTCTACAATGTGATGATTTGTTATATGTATACATTGTGGAAGGATTCCCCCGTGAACTTAAGTCACACATCTATAACCTCACATATTTATTGTTTGTTTTGTTTTGTTTTTGTGGAGGATAGTTAAATTCTATTCTCTTAGCAAATTTCAATGATACGATACAGTGTTATCACCTGTAGTCACCATGTTATATGTTAGGTCCTCAGACCTTATTCATTGTATCAATGAAACTTTGTACTCTTTTACTAACCTCTCCCTATTTTGCCCACATCCTAGCAACCACTTCTCTACATCCTGTCACTCAGGGTTTGACCTCTTTTTTATTTTTTAATTTCACATTTAAGTGGCAACATGCAGTATATTTGTCTTTCAGTGTCTGGCTTATTTCACTTAGCATAATGCCCTCAAGGTTCATACATGTAGTCACAAATGACAGAAATTCCATCATTTTTATTTAAGCCTGAATAATATTCCATTGTAATATATACACTACATTTTCTTGATCCCTTTAGCCCTTGACAGACACTTAGGTTGTATCCATATCTTCGCTATTGTGATTAATGCTTCAATGAACATGGGAGTACAGGTATATTTTTGACCTATGGTTTTGTTAATTTTGGATCTATACCCAGAGTGGGATTTGTAGATCATGTGGTAGCTCTATTTTTAATTTATTTGGGGACCTCCAAGGTGTATTCCATAGTGGCTGTACCAGTTTATATTTCCACCAACAGTGTAAAAGGGTTCCCTTTTCTACATATCCTTGCTAACATTTGTTATCGCTTGTCTTTTCATAATAGCCATCCTAACAAGTATAAGGTGATTCTCATTGTGGATTTGAATTGTATTTTCCAGATGATTAGTGATGTTCAGCATCTCTTAATGTACCTATGCTTTTTTTTTTTTTTTTTAAGAAAAATTTCTATTTAGGCCTTTTGCCCATTTTTTAATTGGGTTACTTGTTTTTTTTGGTATTGAGTTGTATGAGTTTCTAGCATATTTTGGATATTAACTCATTATTGGACATGTGTTTACAAATATTTTTTCCCATTCCATGGGTTGCCTTTTCATTTTGTTGCTGGTATCTTTTTCCGAGTAAAAATGTTTTAGTCTGATATAGTTTCACTTGTTTGTTTTAGCTTTTGGTGTCAAATCCAAAAAGTCATTGCTACATTCGATGTTAAGGAATTTACCTCCTATGTTGTCTTTTAGGAGTTTTGTGGTTTCAGGTTATACGTTCAAGGGTTTAATCCATTTTGAGTTGATGTGTATGACACAAGATAGGAGTCCAGTTTTACTGCTTTGCGTGTGACAATCCAGTTTTCCCAATATAATTTATTAAAGAGACTATCCCTTCTCTGTTATATATTTTTGGCCACTTTCTCAAAAATTAATTAATCATTATGCATGGGTTTATTTCTGGGCTCTCTATTCTGTTCCATTGATCTATGTGTATGTTTTTATGCCAATACTATACTGTTTTAATTATTGTAGGTTTGTAATATAGTTTGAAATCAAGAAGTGTGATACCTCCAGGTTTGTTGTCTTTCAGGACTGCTTTAGCAATTTTAGGTCTTTTTTGATTTTACACAAGTTTTAGGATTTTTTTTTTCTGCAAAAAATGCCATTGTCAGTTTTTATAGGGACTGCACTGAATCTATAGATTACTTTGGTAAGTATGAACATTTTTAAAAAATCAGTTCTTTGGATCTATTAACACAGGATATCTTTCTATTTATTTGCATTTTCTTTAATTTTTTTCATCAGTAGCTTTTATTTTCAGTGTATAGATCTTTCACCTTCTTGGTTAAATTTATTCCTAAGTATCTCATTTTTTTGATGCTATCATAAAGAGGATTGTTTTCTTTATTTTTTTTTCTGATGGTTTGTTGTTAGTGTATAGAAATCCACCTGATTATTGCATATTGATTTTGTATCCTGAAACTTTACTGAATTTATTCGCTGTAACAGTTTTTTGGTTGGGTCTTTAGTATTTTATATATATCATATCATCTGCAGATACAATTTTACTTTTTTCTTGTCAATTTTGGTGACTTTTATTTCTTTTTCTTGCATAATTGCTCTAATTAGGACTTCTAGTACTATATTGAATAAAAATGGTGAGAATGGGCAAGTTCCAGGGAGGACTGTAGCCAGTACCTAGATATATGTTAAAGTAGAAGCCAGACTCTCAGGCAGCAGCTTTCAAAGTTTGCTGATAGATCCCTTTTAGGGAAAAACAGGGAGATAGGTGATTTTCCTTGCTCCCTCTGTACTGAGATTTAAGGAGACAGATACAGCTCATGTTTGCATGCCTGTTAAGAACTTTTTGTTTGTTTGTTTGCTATAGTCTTAAGGCTCTTGTGGAAGCCAGTCTCATTGGTTTTCATAGCCAGGTTCTTGGGGTCCCATCCCACAGGTCGGAATCTTAAAAGTTGGGGCACCAAATGTGAGGTCCAAACCCTTCACCTCAGGGAGAAGCTGGGAGTTGGGAGTACCCTCCCAATTGTATGCACTGTGTCAGGGGTAGGGTTTATGATGAGAGTATGTCCCAGATCTTGCTACTAATTTCCGTGTATTTTCTTGTTCTCCCAATGTATAGGAGTTGCTCAGGTAGTTTCTGTATTTCTTTCATAGATAGTTTTCCCATGTGTAGCTGTACATCCTGTGTGTCCATGGGAGGAGAGGAGTTCAGGAGCTTTCTATGTCACCATCTTGGTCAGCCCTCTTATTATTCTTTTATTTTAAATGAATTAAATAAATATTTAGAAATTTCTGTTTTAATTTTGAATTATATATATAAATACGTATATATATACATATATACGTATATATGTAAGGTAGAGAGTCCTATAACAACAAGCTTTCTAGCTATCGGGCCTAATTTCAGATAAGTAGTATTATCTCTCTGAGAGAATAGCGGGGAGTGCATGTAAAAAAAAGTATCAGAAACATACTCCTGTGGGAGGCTTTCTAATTTTGAATAATACTGAAAGTATTTTTTAATAAGTATTTTTATGAAAAATTGAGCAATACATTAATCTATATAGATATGTCTACATATGTGTCTATATATTTAAAAAAATGGTATATCTTTGCAATCTCCATGCAGCCCATTTGTTTTAAAGATTTAGAAGATTTTTTTCCTGATTATGAAAGCAATATGAGTACATGTTCACTGTAGAAAAATATAGAAAATTCTCAAAAGTGTTAAGAAAATATGAATTAGTTATATTTCTACTTTCCAGAGATGAGTTAGTGTATTATCTATTTCCTTCTGTCTCTATTTTTTTTAAAAAAATGTTATCATGTTGTATATATAATTTTACATCTACTATAGTTACTTAACCTTTTAATACGAACATTTTCTAATTTGATAATCATTTGAAATCATTATATATAGTGGAGTAAATATTCCATTGAGATTATGCAATTTATTTAGCCAATCTGCTAGTTTGATATGAGGAGTTTTTTTCCCATTTTTATAAAGAATATTTGAATATGTCCCTCTCTATATACTAATTTATTCTGTACACATGCACACACATACACATACACATGCCAAGAGCTCTGCATATGTTTTTGTGTACATCACTGATTCAAAAGCATTCATTCTACTCAAGGAAATAAATATTGCAAAGATGTAACCTTCTCCCAAATTAACTTAAAAATTTACCGTTATATTTATTGGCAATTCCAATAAAAGTGACAGTGGATTTTAAATCATTTTAAAATAATGATTAAATGAGTCTAAATGTCATGTGGATAAATTAATGGATAACAAAGATTTTGAAATTGTAGACATAACTGAGGAGTAATGATGGTGATAATAGTTATTAAAATGTATTATAAAACTAAAATAATTAAAACAGGATGGTTTTGTAATAAGGATTGACAGATAAAATAGCAAAATTTCCTGAAAACAGTGTAACATATATAGAAATTTAATATGTGATTAAAGGCAGGCAGTAGCGACAAATAAGTAGCGACACTGAAGAATATTAAATAAGCAATGCGAAAATACCATTAACTATTTGGAAAACAATAAACAAAAACAAAACTACAAATCCTATTTCTGAAAACCTAGTGCAAGAAAAAATTAGAAGGAAAGATGCATGGTGCCATCTTGTGGTTAAACAGATAACTGCACACATATTGCTTAATGCAGCATCTATTGGCAGAAATTTAAAATGGATGGAGACTTTAGAGAGGTAAATTATTCATTAATAAAAAGATTTGTACCTCATACTTCAGCACTAATTTAAGAAAAATCACCCATATGATGATTTTACTGTTCCAGAGCATATTATAAATGGTAGCCCATGTAGTGATCCTAAGTAAAAATATAATAAATTACAGTTGCAGACATTCACATAAACAAGCATACCAACCAGTCATACTTGTTTTCAGCAATGTGATGACACAAAAGAACAATTTGAATAAAATAACGCTGATTGAAAATTCCTATATTAGAGTAGAACCTGCCAGTAGTTACAGTTTTGAATAAGAACGTTCCCAGAAACCTGCTCTCTGGATTATGGAGTCTGATGGAAGCCCAGAGCTTCTAACTAGTGTGAATGTATACTTCCTGGGCTTACTGGAGGCTTGGTCTCTCCTCATTGCCCCCACATACAAGCTCTGCACGTGCAACCATCTCCGCATTGGCTCTGCTTTCCATCAATCCATCTAAATTGCTGCAAGGACAGACGAGTGAACCTGCGAGAAGCTTGTTCCATTTCTGGGAACAAGCACTCGCTCCCATCCAGTGGCTGCAGCACAGCTTCCCTGTTCTCATGTACCTCTGCTCCTAGACTAAAGTCGGACCTAGAAGTCCCCTCCACTGGCATTTTGGAATTAGGACTGAGAGAATTGGGTCAGTCTATCTCTGCGTTATCAAGACTGAGAGCTTAAAATTCAGGAGATTTTGGTGACTATTAATGGAACTGGAGGAACAGAAAGAACAAGTGAAGGGGATGAAACCCAAAGAAGTAGCAAAGGGAGGGCAATGAACCTCCACTGTGCTCCCATCCCTGGCTCTGCTGCTCCCAACAAGTACCTTTGCCCTGTGCTCAGCTTGGACGTTCAGTTAGTTTCTCCTTGGATTTCTTATATTCCCGATATGCCTCTGGTAAATTCTTCCGTTTGCTGAAACAAATGTAAACATTTTTGTGTCCCTTGAATTCAAAAGTGTACTAATATATCTTTTGAAAGAACAAAACTGACCTATGTCTTTCAATGGCTGCTCATTACCCTCACATCAAGTCCGAATTCTTGAGCATGGCCTATGAAGCTTCTCGTGATCTGTCAAGCCTCACTGCTGACTTTGCCTTGCTATTCTTCCTCCCATTCCTTCCTGACCTGCTTTCCCTACCTTCCATGCTTGAGCCATACCCTAAGCTCTCACTTGCCTTACCATGGCATTCTACCAGCCTCTCCACCAGGCTGTTCCCTCTCCAGGAAATACTCTTCCACTACCCTCCTCTTAAGCTGGATTGATAGTTCCTCCTATGTTAACACCATGTCTCTTACCCCATCACAGCTTTTATCACTCTGCCTCAAAATGGCCTGTCTATTGTTTTGTTTCTCCCAGGAGACTCTAAGCTCCATGAGGGAAGGACAGAGTCTGCCTCACTGTTGCATGCCAATGCTTTTTGCACAACCTAGAATACACTCAAATATTTGTTCAGTGAGCAAACGAATATACACGGAGAGCTGTATCTGTTTTCTAAGTGAGAAACACTAAAGCCCAAGTAAGCTGTAAATCTTTTCAGAACAAAGTATCCAATCGGCCTCATTTCTACTTACAGGAGGATCTGTAAATCTCTAATAACATTTCTGAGAGCTGCTGCCTCAAATTTCAAAACCAAACAAATACTTCTAACATATGCAAGTTCCCCGTATGCTAAATCAAAGCTAAATGCACACAAAGCAATGTAAGGCTTATCTGTATTTTGTGGACACGGGTGGTCCAGACACCCGTAAGGAGATAAATAAATGTTTGAGGTGGGTCCTTCAATGATTTTTACAACTGATGCCAATTTGGCAAGCTTGACCGGGCCCTACCAGTGTGAGGAACCATGATTTTGGTATGATGTTGGGGAATTTGTGACTTCCATCTGCTGGTTATCTCACAAAATGTGGAGCTGAGAAAAATCACATACTGATTAAATCATAGAATCCCACACTTGGAAGGGACTTCAAGAGATGATCTGGGCCCGCCTCCTGAAGGTCAATGCATAAATCATCTGTGCAGATGGCTGTTTATACTATTTTTAAAGCTCTTTAAGGATGGAGATTACACAGCTTCCCTTGGTAGTCTGATCTTCATGGTCAAGAACTTCCTTTTTTAAAAGCCCAGCTTCTCATTGCAGTTTGGCCCATTTCCTCTTTTTTCAGCTTTCTGTGAATACGGAGAGTACATGATCAACCTTTCCTGCTAATTATCCCTGGCCCACACTCCATACTGTTGCAATTAATCATTAAGATTTATTCAATTAACCATTATGATTTATGCTATTACCCCCCCCCCCCGAAACTACACAGTTCTAATTCCTTTATTTTTCAAAAGATTTATTTTTTCCCCCTCTACAAGGAGTTTCAGAATTAAAAAAAAAATTTCTCCTTAGAGTCTATTCCATAGCTCACTATATAAATGTGGTAATGGCATTTCTGCTCAAGTTCTAATCAGTTGTAAATAAACAGCAAAGTTTTCTTCTTATCCCAGTATCACATTTGCTGTTTAAATTACAGCATTTCCTTTTTGTTTCTGGCCTAGATTGTGTTCCACAATAAATCTCAAGCCTTTTACTGTCAAACTGCTACTGTCTACATGTCATATCTGTGTAATTTCTTGGGTTTTGGGGTGGGCTAAATAATGGTCCTCCAAAGATGTCCACACCTGGAGCCGAGGATTTGTAAATATGCTACCTCACATGGGGGGAAAAAAACAACAACAAAAAAACATTTTGCAGATGTGATTAAGTAAAGATCTTGAGATGGGAAGATTATCATGGACTATTCAGGTAGACCCATGTAATTACAGTGTCTTTATATGAGTTCGGACAATCGTCAGCACCTACTCCACCCTTCAAAGCAATTTTGGAACTCTTTTTCTGGAATGGCCATCATAACTGTCATCGTATTACCCTTGATGTCCTAAATGTCGTCAATATACTGTCCTTTCAATATTTCCTTTATCTTTGTATAAAGAAAGAAGTCATTGGGGCCAGATCAGTTGAGTAGGGAGGGTGTTCCAATACAGTTATTTGTTTACTGGCTAAAAACTCCCTCACAGACAGTGCCATGTGAGCTGGTGCATTGTCGTGATGCAAGAGCCATGAATTGTTGGCAAAAAGTTCAGTTCGTCTAACTTTTTCATGCAGACTTTTCAGCATTTCCAAATAGTAAACTTGGTTAACTGTTTGTCCAGTTGGTACAAATTCATAATGAATAGTCCCTCTGATATCAAAAAAGATTAGCAACATTGTTGCAACAAGTTCCCAAACTTAATTGTTAAGTCTCATAAGACCTCATAAGACAGAAATAGGAGGATTAGCAGAGAGAAAAGAGGTATGATAATGGGAGCAGAGATTGGAGACATACAATTTGGAGACAGAGGAAGAGGCCACAAGCCAGGGAATGCAGGCAGCCTCTAAGAAGTTGGAAAGGCAAGGGAATGGATTTTTCCCTAGAGCCTCTGGAGGGAGTGTCAGCCTGCTGACACCTTGATTTTGGCCGACTGAAACCCACTTTGGGTTTCTGACCTGCAGAACTGGTGATAAAACTGTATTGTTTTAGACAATAAGTTTATGGTAATTTGTTACAGCAGCAATAAGAAATAAATAAGCTTGATTCATGAAAACATCTGCACTTGTTTTGAACTTCATGGTTTTTATTTAACAAATCATTTTTAGATTTATAAAGGTTTCTTAGTATTATGTTCCCATCATCCAAAGCCACAACAAAACTAGTGGGTGTTTATTAGACTATAGATAACCTCAACTTCTTATCAATTGTTTGAAAATAATTTATGTAATAGAGGATTCCACTTATTGAAAGGGTCCTATGTACCAGGTACTGCACCATGAGCTTGGAATGGGCGATCTCACTGAAGTGTCACAACAAAACCATGAGGTAGGAATTATTATGCCTATTTTTCTGGGGCTTGGAGAAGCGAAGCAACATGGCCTGTCACTGACAGAGCTGGTATTCCAGCCCCAGTCAGCTTGATTTTAAAGCCCATATTCTCTGTACCATGTTGACCGGTCACTGTTCTACACTCAATTTCTCTAGCTGGGGTATAAAATAAAGAATTTGAAGCACCATGAATTTTTCAATTTTCAAGGAAGACGTGTTAGTATAAACATATCTTTCTTGGAAAAACAGAGCTAGTTTCCTAGAAATGGCATGTATTTGTTACAGATGTAAGATAGAAATGATTTCAAACATCAAAAATGAAATTGCAATTGTTACAAAAGTGAGAGGGATCACTCAAAAACATTGGGGGAAAAGCAAGAATGCTCTTTGTCTTGGCAGGAACCTGTAATTTCCCTGGAAAATAACATTTCTGAAGAGAAAAACTTCAGATTTAGTGTCCAGCAAGGTTATGGTTTAAGTGCATATTCTACTTATGAAGTTTTCTAAAATTGTTTATTCTTCATTTGGTTTTTGTTAGCTACATAATTAGACATGTTAGACAAACACTGACACTATTTTGTTTCTGTACCTTTTTTCTTCTCTCAGTTCTCTGTTTGCAGGAGAAGAGGGCACAATTTCATTTTGAATGCTAACTTTTTCCAACTCTGCTTTCCATGTGGTCTGCCCAGGCTGGGAGGAGGTACAAATTTGTTCTGTAGTCATCTCATCTGAACAAACCCACTGACACATATTCAATCAACTAACAAACAAACCCTTGGTTCTGCTAATTAGCCCTCTCCCTCCCCCTTTTCCATCCAAACAGTAAGTTTTCTCAATTTTATATAGCACATTTTGCAAATACAGCAAGTCCTCTACCCTTCCCACCCATACTGCTCTTATGTCATTCTATAATCAACCTTACAGCTGCACTGCACCACCCCCCGCCCCCCACCTTTTCTTTCAGGCAAAACTTGAAAGACGACAAATGGTCTACACTTGTTATCTGTACCCCTAATTGTCTCTTCTCAATCCACCATAATTCAATCTGTTCCGTTATTCCTTTGTGGTATCAGTTTTAGTGGGTTTTTATGGGGTAGGGATGGGTGTAGAGACCAATTGGATATCTTTTATATGTCCTAAACTAAACCTACTGTTTCCCCTGTATCCTCTAAAACTTGCTTCTCCTCCAGTATTTACATCAGGTCCTTGAACAATGTTTAATTCAGCATTGTTTTGTTATAATGATGATGAGATATCATAGGAATTTAATTACTGTTTATATCAATTAACCTGTGGTAAAATTGGTTTCATAATTGGTTTCATTATATGTTATTTCACTTAAAGGCACAGAACCTATCAAAACAACATTAAGTGAGGATTACTGTACTCTTCACTGAATGACACCATCTAGATGCCAAATCAGAAATATAGAATGCAACTCTTATACCGCCTTCTTCGATCCATGCCACCTCCTTAAAAGTTTGCTTACTTCTTCCTTTCTGTTCACTCTGTGTTTCGATTCAAGGTATCATCATTTTTCAACTGAATTACTGAAGTACTCTCTAAACTGCTGCTTCCCTCCAATCTTTAGTTGTTTTATGAGATTAGTATTTCATTTCAGGTGAAAGAAGAAAACAGAAAAGAGAATAAAGGAGGGAACTGCTCAGGTAGAGGAGACATAGATATCTGTGTCTAAAGCAAAAGACATGCAGAGCAATAAGATGGTCAAAAGAAATAAAGAAAATTGTCAGAGAAATTGAAATTAGATAGAAGACATGGCTACAATGTAAGGGTCACAGTGACTGTCTAAGATACTAGTGTTCTCCCAAATACCCGCTCCCATCTCACAGAATATTATGGTATAATTGAGAATGATTCGGTGAAATATAATCTATGTGAATATATGTTATGCAATAAGAGTTGCTATGGTGATGAGAGGAGCTGAGTTTATAGAAATGTAACCAGAATCAGCGGCAATGGGTACAAAATAGTGGATGATGATGAGGAGGATGATTCATTATTCTTATTTTGTCTTCATGGATATTTTATTGGGAAGTTGGAACACAATTGCTTTTTCTTCTCATTCTCTTTCAATTTATCTTCATTCCATTTATAGTTTATTATGACACATTTAAGATCTCCAAAGATATATGAGGAATAATTAAAGAAACAGACATACTCATTACCAATCTTAAAATATAAAACTCCAAATACTACAACAACTGAAGCACTGTACTCTGTCCCTCCTTCTTCTCCTTGGAGGTAACCCACTATTCTGAAATTGGTATTCTTTTACTCCCATATGTATTCTTTTACTCCCATATGTATTTACTTTTAATGTTCAAATTACAATGGCTGTCACTCACCTAATGTAGTATTTCAATTACACTGTCCAGTTGTTGAAGATAACTTAGAAATAATCTTTTTTTTTCAAAATTAGTTTCAGGTGCAGAAAACAATGTAATAGTTAGACTTTTATCATTTATATCCCTCACACTGTGTGAACCCCCCTACCCACATCCACTATCCCTCTGACATCGTACACAGCCATTACATTTTCACTGTCTACATTCCTAATGCTGTATTCCACTTCTTGTAATTATATACATAATGTATAAACTTGTAGCTGACATTCATTATTGTTCAGCTTCAGCTTCAGGAGTACAGCGCAGTGATCAGGTATCTACATCGTCTCTGAAGTGGTCTCCCTAACAAGACAAGTGTCCATTGGCTACCCTACAAAATCTTTACAACATTATTGATTACATTCCCCAAATTGACTTTTGTAACCCTGTGGCCATCTTGTGGTTACTGACTGTGCTTTCTAATAGCCTCACCATCCGCTTTATCCCCACCACCCCCGCCATCTAGCAACCATCAGTTTTTCCTCTATGTCTCTGAGACTGTCTCTGATTAGTTCATTCATTTATCCTTTTCTTCAGATTCTACATGTAAGTGAGATCACATGGTATTTGTCTTTCTCTGTCTGACTTATTTCACTTAACACAATGTTCTCTAGGTCCATCCATGTTGTTGCAAATGGTAAGATTTCTTTCTTCTTTATGGCTGCGTAATACTCCATTGTATAAATGTACCACAGCTTCTTAATCCAGTCGTCTGCCGATGGGCATTTCGGTTGTTTCCATGTCTTAGATATTGTGTATAGTGCTGCAAGAAATGATCTTTGATTTGTCACTTTTTTCTTATCTTATGGAATGATGGTGAAGGCTCATATACTGGGGAAAGGCAAGAGTGCACATTTCTTCCCAAATCCATGTTCAGTGAGATTGGCCATTGTGGGAGTACTCATACTGTGAATATTGATTATTGGGGATAACTGAAAATCAAGGGTCTCTCCCTGCACCCCCGCCCCCAGAGAACAGGCTGTTAAACATTTACCAACATGCTATTGCTCATGCTCCCACATCCAATTAGTTCTGTTTTCCCTCCAGATTACATTTCAGTTCTGCCAGTTGATCTCAGATTCACTGCTACATCCTTGGCCAAACCACTATCTTTC